>NW_007728082.1:176652-245041 GCF_000696425.1 Galeopterus variegatus | reverse complement strand
AGTTTTTTAAAAAAAATAATTAATTGATTAATTAAACTATTTTTTTTAGAGATCTGGAATTGAATGTAGTAATGTTTTATTTATGTGCTATAACTGCGCTTAATTCATAGACAATATTGTAAAAAAGTTTTCAAAATGTGGTTATGCCAAAAAACCAATACTTTTTGATGTTGTGAGAGGAAAAAATGGATGTGGGGGCTTATTTATAGTAATAGCTATTTTGAAGAAAGCTAGAACATAAATTCCATATGATAAAGTTTGTGAAACTTTTCATACTATGCTTGGAGCAATGGTGCACACAATTTAAAAACTACAAAATACTCTGAACTATTGGCTTAATATTAGTTGGTAGTGTTTCCATCCACAGAAACATTTCTTAACTAAACTAGCAATAAATTCAGCTTCTTGAAATTTGAAAATAAAAAAATTCAAATTCTGCAATTAATTCTATTTAAAAAAAGAAGATCAATTCAACATGACTCTACTGATTATGTACAAAAATGTTAGTTGCTTTTTAGTTGGGTTTTTTTTACTTGACATTAACTTCTCATTTTAAGATGCACAGAGAAAGATTGCTAAGGGAGGCATCCTGTAATAAAGTGAATACAGAAGCAAAAGAGAACCAATTAAAGGTGGTAAATTATTAGGAAATGTAATCAATCCTCAATTATCTAAGGACTTACCAGTTCGTGTATGTATTTCTTCATCTGTTAGGGAATTGTAGAAAAAGAGAGCAAAATGGAATTTTTATCACTAATTAAAGCCAGTCTAAAACTTAATTGCATCACTAAGTATGGTGCTTTTCACAAAGTGGGCACTTTAAAAAAAACTTATGAAATTGTAGATAAAGGGAAGTTAGACCACCGAAGATTAAAATCAGTGAGTGGATTTAAAATGCTTCCTTTGTTGAAAGCATGGTACTAAGGATTCCACAGAAAATAGGAAATAATTTATAAATCCTAAGCAAAAAAATAGATGTTAAGAAGTGTTTCAAAAGCGAGTAAAAAAAAACAATGCTTATGATATTTTTATACAGCTTTATGAAATACCTTATATAATATATACAATGGTTGGATAGTTAAATATTAAAAATATTCTTCAAAGGCATACTTATAGGACATTAGAAAATTTTGGTTTTTAATTAAAAATAACTGATATTTTGTGAGTACATCTAACAAAACCCAATTTCATATAAATGACATTAAACCTTTAAGATTTTTTTCCTTGAATCACAATTGAAATCTTACAGTTAGGATATCATGTAAATACTTTTATAAATAGTGGACTGAATTCTGTGTTCATATTTCCACACATCCAGAAACTCGTCTATTGGAAAATGTGCATGTTGAAGCCATTAAATTGAGTTGCTATTCAAAAAGCTTCTGTTGGATCCAAAAACCAAAATCAAAAGCATGACTAAACATTTATTTTCAACTTACAGTAAATCTGATGTAAATATTTTATCTACATGAAAAATGGGAGAAAATTTGACCAAGTGAATTGTTTTGAGAATCCCTATTTTTGTATTTGGGCAGGCCCCCTACACCCCATAAAAGTTTTCTATTTTTCTCATTTGAACTTTAAATATATAGGCTTATGCTTGCATTTTATTTTTTGTTTCTGTAGGTGGAGGCAGATGTATGCTTTGGTGGTTTTTATTCTATTGAAGTTTCCCTTCTTTAAAATTGCCCTTTAGTTGGAGCTCACACGCCTCACCATGAACACCCAACTCAGGAGCCAACAAGCTACAGGTGAGGCAACTCAGAATGTGGTCAGTACATGATAGCAGGTCCTTAAAATAGCAGCCTGAGGTGAGAGCTGAGGACAGTGTGGCCACTGGTGGGTCACGGTTAAGCCTAGAACGCTGGTAAGAGGGAGAGAGTGGAGACACGGGTGATCTCTGGGAGACACAGAGAGATGGCATGGTTCCTGCCCTTCCACTTCTACTTCTGAGATCCTTGCGGTGGCAGTTCTTCATTTCTTATCTTTGAATGCCCATGGAATTTGCATGTTTACCTTTATGTTAAGCCCTGTTTTATTAAGCTAGACTTAGAGGCTTTCTATTCCTTGCAGTTGAATATACACTTTCTAAAATATAGGTTTTTACATTTTTCCTGGAATATTTATCTTAATGTACCTATTTTTTTTTAGTTCAACCTATAGCTGTTATTTAATCACATTGGATCTCATTGTTTCTAATTAATTTATACCAAATTAGATTATTACAACTTGAACTCTGAAGGTTTTCTTTACCACTTAGTATTTATTTTTTTGGAGTTTTATACTATATTTTGATTTCTAAATTGTATAATAGTCCTTTAAATAATTTTTCCTTACAAATAATATAAAACAACAACAAACTTAAAGACATTTTCTATTTCTGAAGTTATTTTTTTGGAGTTTTATACTATATTTTGATTTCTAAATTGTATAATAGTCCTTTAAATATTTTTTCCTTACAAATAATATAAAACAACAACAAACTTAAAGACATTTTCTATTTCTGAAACTTGTAAGTGTCACAGGTCATACTTTGGTTATCTCGAATCAGTAGATTTTTTTAGTGTTGCTGATACTTTATTAGATGAGACAAAAATCAATGCCTCTGTGCCATCAATACAAGTCAGTTATATCTGTCTATTCAACATCACATAATGAGATAATTAATGAGATTTCCCCCTTTCTTTATCAGACTTAGAGTAAGTATAGATCTCTGTTTTCTACCTAACAATTTTATCTTTAGGATTAAAGGTGTATAGAGTTAAGTATGTAATATTTCACTGTATACAACATGGATTAATGCCATACTCCCTAAGACTAAACCCAAGTGGGGTATTCAGGTTATAAGATAAAAAAAAAAAAAAAACCCCAAAAAACTCTAGACCAAAGTAGCACAGATCATTGCTGTTAAAGCCTAAACTCAATTATTTTTATTCATTAAACATTTACAGTAAGAAATGGATTATTTTGAAAGGTCAGCATTCCATATAAATGGGACACGAACAATAACTCCAGTCTTTCCCTAAAGACTACATTTGAGCTATGTGAATTTATCCTTCACTTTAGAACTAGGTCAGCAATTCCGCACCAGGAACAGTAGTACTCAGGAGAGTAGCAAACTTTTCTCAACTTGGGTCGAATTTAAATTAAACCAAGACTTTGCAGAGACTGTCTTTTTGAAAGAGAATAGGGCCAAGAAAATAACCAAAATAATCATTTTTAATACAGAGTTTCATAACAGATTTGCATTAATAAAAAATTAGTAAAATCTATAGGAAAATAATTTTGCTGAGAAATTCATATTAAAGCAGCTAGTGTTTAAAGTTGGATGAATGTTTTTGGAGGTCTGTAAATATGAGAAGATGGCATAGATTAGTGGTTGAGAGCATGGACTTGCAGGTCAGATAACTAAGTACTAAGTTTAAGTGCTAAGTTTCCTATCTTACTGTGTGACCTTGGGTAAATCACTTAGTATCTCAACTCACAACTTTTCTTATCTGTGAAATGGAGATAATAATAATGGTTCCCTTCTAGGATTATGATGATAAAATGAGGTAAGTATAGCTCTTAGCTGTAGTTACTGACACATAGTACGAGGATACTTCAAAAAGTTTGTGGGTAAATAGAATTAAAAGACGAAATACTGTGAATCTTTCCATGAACTTTCTGGAATACCCTTGTAAGTCTCACACATGGTAAGTTAACACAAAGTAAATCTAACTCATGGCTAACACATAGAAGTTCTTATCAATGACAGCCTTTACATCATCATCATTATTATTATCATTATTAGGTAATAGTGTGTAATAGTGTGACTAATTTTATGAAGTTTTTGAGGACCAAAAGTTAAATTAATATACTGCATTATATCATATTCCGTGCAACAACTCTGCTTCAGTTTTTTCATATACACAGCCCCAGATGTGTGCTGTTTTGTCATTCCTCAGAAGCTTGCCAATAGACCTCTTAGCTATGAGCTTCTGGAATGGCCCATTAAAGATTAGATTACATTTTGATGTTTTTCTCAATTATGCCTTTTTCTCCCTTTTTTGGGATGTCTCCCTGTTTGATAGCTATAATTACAAAGTTAAATCAAATTAAAGTAATGATGGGTTTAGATGATAATTTCCCAACTGATGTATTGAGATACTGTGCTACTTATAACCTTTTTCTCTCCATCCCCCAGATTCCTCTATACAGGCCACATTTTGTTCTATGGAATTCACTTAGGCATAGAGATCTCTCTGTCTCTCTCTGTTTCTGGGTTTGAGTCACGGAATGGTACTCTTAAGGGTAGGGATCACCTTTCTTGGCCCCACACTTCTAATCTTAATTTAGGTTCAGCCAGGAACCTCTGTATAAGTAAGACACGCTCCTTTCTAAAATTTGATTTTGTGTTAATGATTTATTAGCCATAGTCATTGACAAAAACTTGGCTCTGTGTGTGTGTGTGTGTGTGTGTGTGAAACAGAGAGAGAGAGAGAGAGAGAGAGAGAGAGAGTCTCCCTTCTCTGCTGGAATTTTTTGGCATTCCTGTTCCTGCTGTGACCCTTCTCTGCAATGGCTAAGGAAGTGGGGTCCCTCATTTTTACGATATCGTCTCCCCTTATGCTATTGATTCCAGTCTTCTCTGATATTTTCTGGCTACTGGAACCTTGGTTATTTTTTCCTTTGTTAGTTTGAGTGCACTGATGTCATTCTTGTTTTCTAGAAACGTTTTCAAATCCTCCCTATCTCAGAAGAATCTTCTAAAAACTTTATTGCTCTCTCGGGTTCCTGTCCCACTCTCCTTCTCTATCCTCTGCTTAGCTTCTTGACAGGCTGCCTTTTGCTCACCACGTAGTCCTGATTTTTACTTTTGTTCTTTTCTCTTTTTTTCCCCAGCAGGATGCTGAACCTGTTCTTTTAAAAGGCATTTTGTGGTCTCTCACCTTTTCAGTTGTGGTCTCCTCCGACCAGTGATCAGAGTAGAAAGTTAATGAACTCTGTACTCTGTGATGTAACTTCAACCCTAACCTTTTGTGCTAGACTCCATGTATGAAAGAAAAGGCTCCCCTTAAGTGAGATTATTGGGAGGGTGATGGAGAGAGTATCTTGACTTTGATAAGCTGTAACTTTTATATTCCTGGCAGTTTTTAAAATAATGAGCACATGGTTATTATTTTTACTTCCTCTCAAATCATAAATTAACATTTAAAAAGGAAAAAGAAATGGCTAACATTACTATTGCTCATTGTCATTTCTCCAGTCTTTCCCAGCCTCCTTGCAGGAAGTGCACTGGGGACCACTCTGGCCCATGGACTGTCTCTTCATGGCTGAGGACGTGTGAAGATCCTGCACCAGTCAGTCTTTAATCAGTGAAGCGGAATCACTATGAATACTGTAGTAGGGACTTAATATTGGATGAGACCTTGCAAAACTGTGGGGGAAGCTGGGAAATAGGCACTCACCAGCTCCTCTGATGCACCGGTGTGGGTGAAAAAGAGGAGCTTGCCAGGGAGTTAGTGAAGCTGCACAGACTCAGGGCTGGATGAGGGCTGTGAAGGAAGGAGAGTGAAAGTGGTTCTTCTTCACTGTCTCTGAGTCTGGTGATGGTTAGAGGTTCCTGTTCATCAGCAGAGTTAGCAGTTTACAAGTAGAGCTGGATGCAGAGTGGAGGAAAGTGAGAACAAGAGGTCCCTGTTGTGTCTGTGTCTGAATATCCACGTCAAGAAGATTAAAGACAAGCTGAAACCTTCCGGAAGATCTTTGTGTTTCTCACTACCTCTAACTAGGACGATCTTCAAAGAGTAATGGCTGCTGTTTCACTTCTGCTTTTCAAATCACACTAATTTCTCTTTTGACCACCTCTAATTGAGAAGCATATAGGGAAAGAGGTTTCTGGGAAATATGGTTCCAGATTAGCCAAGTTGATAAAGTACAAAACATCTGCATGCCAGCTTTTATTAGCTTGGCTTCCATTCACACCTCTTTTAACCATATTCATATCTAATAGCCAACTTATGATTCCACCTAACATGATACATCTATCTCTTATGCAATAGAAAACATGCTAATCCCCCCTACTCTACCAAAAGAGGATACAGATCCACCTAGTCATTTCATTCATCTTTGAGTGATGTTTATTCTCTTTCTAGCTGAGTCACACTCCTGCTTTGATATCCTCTAGTTTAAATATTGGCACATTTTCCTTATCCAATCATCCATCCATAGACATTTAGGCTGGCTCCTTCTCTTGGATATTGTAAATAGAGCTGCGATAAAATGGGAGTGCAGGTATTCCTTCAACATGATGATTTCCATTCCTTTGGGTATATACCTGGTACTAGGATTGCTGGATCGTAAGGAAAACGTGGTATATATACACAGTGGAATACTACTCAGCCATAAAAAAGAATGAAATTCTGCTATTCACAGCAACATGGATGAACTTGGAGAAAATTATGTTAAGTGTAATAAGCTGGGCACAGAAAGAGAAATACCACATGCCCTCACTCATAAGTGGGAGCTAAAAAGTAAACAAATAAAAAAGAAAGATACAACAATCACAATAATGCATTGAACTTTTAGGAGAGAACAGAACTGTGGTTACTTGAGGTGGGAAAAGGGGGAGGGGGCTAGCGAGAAATTGGTAAAGGGTCACAAAGAGTAATTATGTTTTGTAATGATGAGTATGCTAATTAACCTGATTTGATTATCACATATTATACACAGGTATTGTTATTCAACTCTGTACCCCACAAACATGTATAATCAATTACGTTTCAATAAAAAATTGACACATTAGGTTAATCACTGTTACCATATTATGTTTGATGGTAGGGAAACAGATGAGGGGAAAATAATAAAAAAGATTGGTTAATATGGTTAAGATAAAGATATAGATATATGGATATATATGTGTATGTGTGTGTGTGTGTGTGTGTGTGTGTGTGTGTATGTTTTTCTTTATCATTCTTCCCTCTCCTAGGTATATGTCTACAAGGATATGCACACATAGATATATTCATGTCAAGATAAGGAGGAAGTACTCATAACTAACATCGTTTTAATTTTTGTAAGTAGTCTCACGGTTGTAGCTGATTCTTTTAATACCCATTCCAAATTCCATTTGCCCTTAGCAGACAACTTACATGATTATGGTTTCTTGACTGGTAAATTGTCCCAAACCTGAATTCCTGAAGATTCTATGCCATTAGTAGTTCTGACAGCCTTGAGTTCTTGTAGTGTTCTATTAATGTTTATTTTAAGAATATGTGAGTCCTGAGAGGTGCCTTAGAGGAGCTCCTGTGTTCTACACATACGCTTCTCTACCTTGTTGTGTAGAAGCCACACAGTTGTATTAGTTTTCTACTGCTACATACTGAGTTACACAAACTTAGCAACTTAAAACAACACTCATTATCTCACAGCTTCTGTGGTCCAGGATTTTAGGTATAGGTGGGCTGGGCCCTCTGCTCAGGGTCTTGCCAGGCTGCAATCAATTTGTTGGCTGAGGTTGTGATCTCATCTAATACTCAGGTTCTTTCTCTAAACTTATTCACAGTGGTGGTAGAATTCAGTTTCTTGTTTAAGGACTGAGGTCCAGTTTACTTGTTGGTTGTTGGCTGGGGAAGGGGGTCACTTTTAGCTCCAGAAGCCACTCTTAGGTCCTAGACATTATCTTATGATGTGACAGCTTATTCCTTCAAGTCCAGCAGGAGACTATTATACCAGTCTGCTACAAAGAGTCTTACATAATGTAACCTAATCAAGGGAGTGACTATCCTATCATATTCACAGGTCGTGCCTACATTCAAAAGAGAAGGGGATTTTACAGGCACATACTTCAGGTGGTGGAAATTTTATGGACTATCTTAGAATTCTGCCAACTACAATTTTCTCTTGGTAGTCAGAACCAATCAGTCCATCAACAACAGTAAGCTTCTTGGACTGCTGATTCACTACTACGAGGAGCGGCAAGCTGGCAATTTCATCTTCAGTTATTTGGAGCTGTTGTGTGTTTCCTCTTGGAAGCATTCCTTCCTTGGGAATAAAGATCTACAAACTAGCAGATCCCAAAGTTGTGGGGACAGGAAGCAAAAATTTTTCTAGTGGGACATTAGGGAGAAGATTTAATCCATTTCCCATTCCTTGTTTCCCCAACCAACGAATTTTGGCCATGGGGTGGGGGGGAACCAGCATCATGTCACTATGTATACTCATGCCAAAGGACATTATTATCCCACTTCACAAAGTATGACCAGTTGGCACTGTATCTGAGTCTTTAAAAGTTCATTCTATTGTTTCTAGGAAACATAAGATCAGTGAATTCAATAAGCAAAAGCCCCTTGTTACTCTTTACTTGCTGTGAAATAAACTCCTTGGTCAGAAGCAATGGTATGTGATATATCATGTTGGTGGATAAAGCATTCTGTAAGTCCACAGATGGTGTATTTTTTATTTTATTTTTATTTTTATTTTTTTTTTTTTTTTGTCTTTTTCCATGTCCGGCCACGGATTGCAACCCTCAGTGTCGCCCCCACACCGGACCGGCACCGGCAACGAGATCGCAACCCTCGGTGTTGCCCCCGCGCCTCGCTCAGCCAGTGAGCGGGAACCGGTCTGTATGTGGGATCCGAACCCTCGGCGGGAGTGCAGCCGCGCTTCCCAAGCAGCGCACTAGCGCAGTGCGCCACCGGGCCGGCCCCACAGATGGTGGTTTTGATTAGAGCCTTGTAGGCTAGAACGGCAAATCTGTATCCAGAAATTGCCTTCTCAAGTGAAAAAAAATTGCTGCCCTTTCATAAAAGAGATTGTTCACTGTATTCAAACTGTCATGAGGTGATTGTTTTGGTGATGAGGTGATGTTGGCACTCAGGGTGAATTTCTGTTGTTCTCAGGTTGAGTACTGAGCAGCAGCTACTGACAGAGTGGCCTTGGTGAGTGGAAGTCCATGTTGCTGAGCTCATGAAAATGTTTTCTCTTTACTACCATAACCACTTTACTCATGAGCTGGTGGAGCTAAGTCTCAGGAGTGACTGAGGAGGAGGCTGATTGGCATTTATACAATGAGTAATCTCCACTTGATTGTTAAAATCTCTTCTGCTAGAGTTTTTCTTTGGTGGACATTGGGGACACAAATATCTTCATACTCTGTGCCCATTTTCAGAGATCCATCCACATACTCCTTCCCCAGACTTCCTTTTTACCAAGTGCAGTCATGTTTCTTCCATGCTGTCAACTAACAAACAAATTGTCGGCGCTTGCCTAAGAATCTCATAGATCTGTACCTCTGGCCATCTCTCATTCAAAGCAAAATAAAAAACTAGGTGCACTGCTCAGAGTTATGCCCACTGGGGGCATTTTCCTTCACAACTATCCTCAGGGCATGCCTGGGTGGGGCTGTAGTGGATTAGCTCTCCACTTTCAGGAAGTGCCAGTGTACTGTGCAGATCCATTTGTAAACTGGTTGCCAAATTTTTCTTTCTCTTTGATCAACTGGTTAGAGGAACTCCCGTAACTGTGGGCTGACAGAGTGGAGTAGGAGCAGGAGTAGGAGCCATAGGAAGGTGAACCACTTGCTCAAGCATCCTACTTGTGCTTTCAGGAATTGCTGCTCTTGCATATACCTCTTCCGCTTAATGTTGGAGGGCGACTGTTCACTCCCAATTTTATGGCTTGGTGTGTAAGTCAACAATCAGTTCTTGAGAGTCAATTTAATGTTCAAGATAATTTGGTGGCTATTGTTAAACATCTATCCACCACTAGGACCCAACAAAATCTGAAAGCTATTTCTTAAAATATTTCTCAAAATGACTCCATTGTAAAGCTCATAAACTGCCACAAATACTTTAAGCATCATCGTATCTGTATTATATGGTGTAAGTGGAAGAATTGTTTACATGGAAGTCTGGATCTTTTGCACAGCCTTCTCTTGTTTGGGTTTCACTCAAAGCTGGCAGCCTGTTGAATTACTCAATAATTGATACATAGGAGCATGTATATTTTGCCTTCAAAATCTAAAGAGGCCCACTAAGCATAGTTCCTGTTATGGGTCAAATGTGTCCTCCAAAGTATCATGTGTTTGAGGCTTGATCCCTACTGTAACAATATTATAAAAATAGGAAATCCAATTATGGTATTTGAAAGGTAAGGCCTTTGAGAAGTGATTGGATTATGAGGACTGTGCCCTTCTGAATGGATTAATCCATTTATGAAGTATTACGTTATCATGGGTGTCGGTTCTGATGGCTTTATAAGGTGAGCGAGTGAGAAGGTTAACTCTCTTGGTCAGGTCATTCTCACCATGTGATACCCTGGTTACCATGGAACTCTGTAGAGATCCCACACAGAAGAAGGCCCTTACCAGATGTGTTCCCTGGACTGTGAACTTCCCAGCCTCCGAATTGTAAGACATATATAAATCTCATATCTTCATAAATTACCGAGTTGCAA
The DNA here is from genome assembly GCF_000696425.1 of Galeopterus variegatus. Lineage (NCBI taxonomy): Eukaryota > Metazoa > Chordata > Mammalia > Dermoptera > Cynocephalidae > Galeopterus > Galeopterus variegatus. Next base: position 234,604 of record NW_007728082.1, on the reverse strand, counting down.
GTACTCTGTTAAAAGCAGCAGAAAGGAACTAATACAATCCCTTTCTCAGTGCTAGGAATGGCCAAATTCAGCAGCTTACTCTTCACCTTGGAAGGGATATAATGACATGATTCTGTTCACTAGACCCCTAGAAATTTTCCAGAACATTTTTTTGCATATGTATATCTTATCAAAGTGTTTAAGGTAGTTGCTACTTCCTGCTCACAAGATCTAATCAGCATGGTATCATCAATGTAGACCATCATGATGTCTTGTGTATTGGGGAGATTATCAAGGAAGGTCCCTGTGGAATACATTAAAGCACACAACTGCATAGTTGATATAGGCCTGAAGCAGATTTGTGGTGGTAGATCAAGTGTATTAGTCCTTTTTTGTACTGCTTTAACAGAATACCTGAGATTGGGTAATTTATAAAGAAAAGAGGTTTATTTGGCTCACAATTCTGGGAGATCTATATCTGGCACAAGCCTCAGGCTGCTTCTACTCATGGTGGAAAACAGCAGGCAGCCTGTGGGTGCAAGATCATACGGTGAGAGAAAGCAAGAGACAGGAAAGGGAGGTACCAGGCTCCTTTTACCAACCAGCTGTCGTGGGAACTAATAGAGCAAGAATTCACACACTCCCCCCCACCCCAGGGCATTAGTCTATTTATGAAGTATCTGCCCCCATGACCCAAACATCTCCCAACACTGCCAAACTGGGGATCAGATTTCAACATAAACTTTTGCAGGGGCGGGTGGAGACAAACATATCCAAACTATACCATCAAGTGAAAGCATTCACAGTATCAGTAGCTGCAAACCAGGAATGAGGGAATGTGTTGATTTAATTTAGTAAAGAAATCACATATAAAACTGGAGGTACAGTAGAAATATCACCATCAGTTTAAGTTTACAATAACCCACTGTCATTCTCCAAGATCCACCTGGCCTTTGCAAAGGCAAAATAGTCAAGTTGAATAGAAATGTGGTAGGAATCACCACCTTGATGCTTATATGTGAAATCCTCCCAGGAAAGAAGAACTGCCTTTATTTTATTATTTTGATTGATAGAGGTCACTCTAAAGGTTTCTAGTTGGCCTTTTTCACCATAATAGCCCTTATTCCATGAGTTGGGTAACCAATGTGGAGATATCGCTAGTTGTTTATTATGTCTTTTCCAATAATGAATTCCAGATATGGATAAGGAACAATGGGTTGATTTCAGGGACTTGCTTATGAGGTAAATCCGAGTCAAAACTTCATTAATTACCTGCCCTTCATAAGTCTACACTATGACAGACTGATAGTCCACAGCAGTGTTTTGTGTCTACAGAAATTATGCCAGTTCACAGCCAGTATCCCATAATATCCCCCAAATCTGGTTGTTTTCTCCTTTGTGATGCAGGGTCACCCTGATAAAAGGCTGCATGTACCTTAGGAAGGGCTAAAAAAAAAAGATTTGTAATATAGATTTGGCTAAAATATAGATTTATAATACTATATTTATAATATAGTATTTGACTATGTATCAAGGTCCTGTCTCAAGGGACTCAGGCTTCCTTTCATTCAAGAGACTCTGGGTTTGTGAACTGGCTTAAGTCTTGGAATTGGTTAAGGCACTATGGCTATTATTATTCAAGTCAGACACCTGTTCTCCATTCCTAAATATTTTATTCTAATTTAAATCAAGTAAGACCTCAGAAGTTTGACAATTTTAGGTACACCATGATAAATCATCAAATGCGAAGGATCTCTGTTGTCAAACCATTTTAATTACTGCTTTGGCTTTGCTACCTATTACAGTAGCTGTTCTCACCTTCTCTTTGGCAGTTCAGAGCTCGATTGAGCCTTGCCATATCAAGAAATTCAGCCTAATCAAATATGTCTCTTCTAACTCAACACTTTTGTAATCCATTGCCATATATATTTCCTTAGGTTTCTGTTGATAAAAATGACAAAAATCTTGCAAATCTTCAGATGAGTTTGGTACTTACTTTGAACTTGACCACCTGGAGCTTGCTAGGACTTAGTCTGGTTGTAGGTCTACAGGCAAGAAGAATTGGTGGGAGTTAGTCTTGAGTGAGTAGGTCCCTGCAAGGTATCTACCTCAGGGGAGGCCATTCCCATTACTTCACAAGGGAGGAAAGTGTTGCTTTTACTGGCAAAGGAAGATTGGCAAAAACTTGGGAATTAGGGTCCTGTACTTCATCAGAATTGACCCATCATATTGTTTAGGGTCCCATTCATTCCCAATTAATGTCCTTACTACAATGTTGAAAATTCAATTGAGGTTGTAATTTAGCCACCCATTGAATTAGACTTTGGTTTTGTTTCCAGAAATCTTGACCTACAGTTAAAGAAATAAGGGCACCTTTTTAAACAGACAGAACAGCTTTTTGTTTCCTTGTCAGTACTGGAGATGGGAATTTAATTAACATCCTGAGTTAATTAACTCTAACTCCATTTTTTTTCTTCCAATTTTTTTTTAATGCACTTAAATAACAAAAAACCAAACCATTCTACTTTGATTTCATTTAAATTTTTCTAAAATAGCAAATACTATTTGACCACTCAAAACTTTGTTATGGGTCTTTGAGTACTGCTAATAATTTAAATGACTATTTTTTTGCCACTTCACATTACAGAATATCAGAGCTCCCTTTACCAGCAGCGCTAGCATTAATGATGTCTTTAATACTATTTAGTCAGAGAACTAAATTCATTGTTTTCATTCTTAAACTTCTGTTGCCCTGGAACTACTCTTGACGCCAATAATTGTAGCAGTTTTCACCAGTCAGGTAGGCGGAACCACTGTGAATATAATGGAACAAGGAATTTATTATTAGATAAGAATTTACACAATTGTAAGTGATGTTGGAGAAATAAGAATGTAAAAGTAGAACTTGAGGATCAATAAAAAGTCACTAACCAGTGCTCCTAAAGTATTGACACAGGTGGAGAAATTGGTGGTTGTCAGGGAGTAGGTGAAGCCAGATACATCCACCTGCTGGTGAGGGGCTCTAAAGGAAAACTTTTGGAGAAGTCTATAGAAGGTGATTGCATCTGTGTCAGGTGGTGGGCTGGATCTTTTATTGATTAGAAAGGCTGGCAGTCAGGAAAAAGAGCTGGACATGGATTGAGGGTAAGCAGAAAGCAGCTAGAATCTTCTGCACCTCTGCATTTATCTCTCAGTGTGAAAGGAACAGAGACAAGGTGGAATCTGCTAACAGCTCTGCATGTCTCTCACTATCTCTAGGCACCGTGATTTTCAGAGCATAATCACTACTATTTCATTTCTGCCTTCCAAATCTTGTAGGAATTTCTTTTTTGGTCACGTATAGTTAGGAAACATACAGACCACAGGGATTATGGGAAACAGTTTCGAATTGGCCAAATTGACACAGAGTAAAACCACCACACCTCTCGTGCAAACTGCCGGCTTCTTTTTATTCCTCTGGTGGTGGGTACACTGACCACATGATGAAAAAGCTGAGCCATAAGATCAAAGTTTCTTGTACTGTAGAAAGGCCACTTTTCCTTGGAAAGTTGCCCAAACTACAAAAGACTTTGTGTGGGAAAGATAAATAAACTTTTGTTTTGTTAATCCACTTTAGGTTTGGGACTTGTCACAGCCTCCTAGCCCATTCCAATTGATACACCCCCATTTCTTCTGTAAAGCAAAGGAAGTAATTAATTAAGCAAGATGATTCTTGTTTGGAGGTTGATGGAAGGTGCCCTTTGGCAATGAAAAGAGCTCATGGTTTTTGAAGAGGACAGTTACCAGAAGGTTTTTCTGGGGAAAATACCCTGCAGCCAATGTGGTTATTTGTGGTGGGGTGTTTTGGGGAGTGAAAATGTTTTACCTTTTACCATCACATAGTGGGTGGCACAGGAAAAACAAATTAAGGAGCCTGAGGGAGTTTTTATGTTTTTGACTCCAGGGAGGAAAACGTTATGTTCTGGAACAGCCATGCCCCAGACTGAGCTGAGAACCTCCAGAGTATCCAAGTGTTCCATGGCTTCTGACTCTGGACCTAGGTGAGGGAGCTGCCCCAATGCTGTTTGAGCCACATTTCTTCTCTGTTGCTGATTGCTACGTGCTGCACTGACTTCTGCCTTCTTGTTCTAAATCTCTACTCTCTGAATTTGTAACTATGTTATACATCCTTAGCCTGTATACAAGACTCTCACATGTGCTTTTTATTTGTCATTACCTCGTTTTTGAATTCTACTCTCACTCTCTAAGTACTGTATAAATGTTTACTGCTATTTTGATATACCACTGTATCCTCCAATTCAATATCTTTTAGGGCCAAACTCATTTTCTTTTTTGATTAATTTGTTTCTTCCTCATTTTTATTTTCCTGTTTATCAATAGTCGTTCCACTTGTCTAGTCAACCAGGCTAAAAATGTTTCTTCTCCTCTCATAACCAGTCAGTAATATTCTATAAATTTTCTCTTATTTATCTTTAGCCTTTCAAATCTCTCTGATCCAGGGGCCAGTAAAAATTTTATGGTGAGAGCCTTGGTGGTGATGACAGTGAGGGCAGGGTATCACATGGTGAAAACCGTGGAGCAGAGAGAGTAACCTCCTCATTTACTCTCTTTTTAAAACCCTTAGAATTACCATTATTAATCCATTCACTACAGCATGGTCCTACAATCTAATCACCTCTTCAAGGCCCACCCTTTCAATTACCATAATAGGATTATCCACCCTCAACAGTTACAGTGGGGATTTAAGCTTCAATGAGGTTGGGGGGCATCCAGTCTATGCTACTAAGCAACCTCTATGAACCTCTATGTGCCTAGTAATGGGCTAGGTTCTAGGAAAATAAAATCAAATAAGAAAATGTACCTATTTTAAAAGAGTTTATAATATATGGAGATATATAATCAATTACTACAGTGTAATGTGTTAAATTATTATTTTAGAAGTAGGGGTCACAGAGGGCCGGCCCAGTGGCGCACTGCTACAGTGCGCCGCTTGGGAGTGTGGCGGCACTCCTGCCGAGGGTTCGGATCCCACATACAGACCAGCCGCTCACTGGCTGAGCGAGGTGCGGGCGCAACACCGAGGGGTGCGGTCCCGTTGCCGGTCCTGGTCCGGTACGGGCGCGACACTGAGGGTTGCGATCTGTAGCCGGTCACAAAAAAAGACAAAAAGGAAAAAAAAAAAAAAAAAAGAAGTAGGGGTCACAGAGTAGGGAGAGCACATGACACATAGTAGGTGCTTAATGAATATGTATTGAGTAGATTAAACAATGGATGAATGCATAAATGAGTAGATCTAATTCAACTATGGATTGAGAGCAGCATAGAAAGCTTCCTAAAGGAGAGAATACTTAAAATAAGTTTTAAAGAATAAGAAAGTGTCAGGAACAGATGAAGGGAAAGCACTCAAGGCAGTCAGAACAGGTATTATAGATACAGAGAAAGCATAAAATGCTATTATGTGTTCAGGTAAATGATCTCAAATGGATGGAACAAAGAATTCATATTGGGCTGTGGTTGGAAATTCAAAATTGGTATTTCTAAAACTGAACTCATTAATTCTCCCTTAAAATTGTTCTTCTTTGTGATTCTCTCTCTTGACAAATACCACCAACTAAATATAAAATCTTTTTTTTTTTTTTTTCCTTTTTGTCTTTTTTCGTGTCCGGCAACGGATCGCAACCCTCAGTGTCGCGCCCGTACCGGACCAGGACCGGCAACGGGACCGCAACCCTCGGTGTCGCGCCCACACCTCGCTCAGCCAGTGAGCGGGAACCGGTCTGTATGTGGGATCCGAACCCTCGGCGGGAGCGCCACCGCACTCCCATGCGGCGCACTGTAGCAGTGCGCCACCGGGCCGGCCCTAAATATAAAATCTTAATATGACCTCCCCTCTCCAATCTCCCACCTCTATTTAATTAGTCATGCTTGCTGCAGATTTTACCACCTTATTATCTCTTCCCTCTTCACTTTCTCCAGCATATCCTTCAATCAGGGTCTTATGTCCTGATTCCTTCTTTTCTTCCTTTATTCAGCAAATACTTACTGGGTATCTATTATGTTTATCTACATTACATTGCTATCTAAGTGATATTTCAGATCTGTAAATTTGATCTTGTTCTTCCTCATTTGTTCAAAAGAGACCACCAGGAACAAGATCATGAAGAGCTTCATAGACTAAACTAAACGGTTCAAATGTTACTCTGAAAGCTAAAGGAAGCCACGGAAAGAGTGACATATCTCCATTGTATTTTAGAAAAACACTCTGAAAGGACTGAAGATGGTTTCCTGGAGGACAACCCACTGAAGGGATGTTTGAGAGTGGAGCTGGTGAAAGATACTGAGCAGGAATGGGATAAATATTCGAAGAGAATGAGTCACAGTAGCCACAGAGGATAGAGAATTTTAAAGGAAGGAGTTCACAAAAAGACTTTTATCCTTAAGAGAGGGCAGGCTCTCACCAATTATCTGTCATTCTTTCTTTCTTTGGGAACAGTGTGTGAGGAGATGGGAGAGGCCATGTTAGGGGTTGGGGCTAGAATGTGATGATGTCAGAGAATGACTCTCTTACATGCCCCAGGTTTTCATCTTGTGACACTCGGGCTTGACACTTATGTCTATGGTAAATTGAGAGTGCAGAAGAGGAGAACTGCAGTTTGTAAGGTCAGTCCTGTTCTCATTTTTCTGAAGTCACTCCCTGACACTGTCTCCCACACTCCTTGCTCTCCTCTTTGCACCATGGTAGGCAATTCAGATTTTATCCCAGAATGATGTGAAATGGGTGAAGACTGTATTCAATACTCTATCTGCTATTCTGAATTACAATTTTTCCTTATTCTGTTTAACATCTCAAATTCTATTTATTCATATAATTCACAAGGAATTATATTTTCAGTCAAATTACAGTATAAAATGTTCCAGATAACACAGTGCCAGCAGTGGAAACATGACCCAAATTTGCATATTCAGAACACACTATAATTATTAAATTGCTAAGGAGAAACTAATGCCTAGAATAATTTGCTTCTAAATTAAATTCTCAAAGAAAAAAATCAAAATTTATCTTTTCATTATGTTTGATTTTGCTAATTTTCAATTGGGTTGAGATTTTAAGTCAGTGAGGGTTCTTTTAGCAGCAACCTGCAGTGTCTTCCACTGGTCCCATTAAGGGGGGTTGAGAATCAACTGGACACACTGTATGATTACAATAGGACTTGCTCATTCATATGTTTGAGAAAGCAAAAACATCTGCAGATGCCACAATCTTAGCAAAACAATAATACTATCCAGGCCCTCGCTGCAGATGTCAGCCAAGGATCATGCATTTAGTGATATCTGGAAGATAAATAGAAAAAAAAATAGAAATACTTTTGGTTTTAGCTTCTTCATAATAGTGGTCAATTGGCTATCAATAGTTTCCACTTCTGCAAGTCCAAGGTTTTCATAGCTGCAAGAGCAGAAGTCCAATGAAAAGCAATAGCCTGTACAATGCACTTCTTCAAAATAAGCTTTTACTTAAAAAAAACTTAAAGCCCTCTTTATTGGTTAATCTTTACTATTCCAGTGGATCCATCTCTACCATTTATTTTCCTCTTAGCATGACTTGACTTTTTTTTTTTTTTTTTCCATTATGGGTCATTTTGCAGCAGCTGAGAAATAGGATGAGGGTGGACAAACAGCACTCTGTTAGGTTTCTTCTACCAGTATTCAGGACTCCAAAAATTTCACCTCCTACAGATCAGGAGATGCTTACTCCAGCCCTACACTTCATATTCTAGGCCGAGATGCCTCCCAACGGTGCGTGCTCAAAAGTGTGCTCATTTAATAGGAGCCTTTCCTCGTTCTAGCTAAGATCTTACTCATTCTGTGTGGGACAAGTCCCAGAAAATGTGATACTGCCTCTCCACTTTAAATTCTTCTGACATCAAGAAAGAACATCATATTTACACTCATGATCAGATTTCTTCTTGTTCTATTCGAAGGCTCTGAAATGCCCATCATTACTACTAAGATGAACCCCTGTTCTGGTTAAAACCTAACTGGTTCTAAGCTCAAGAACACTAGTCAAAGTCTTGCTTAAAATCTTCACCCAGCCACTTGCTCACTTGTACCAAAGTTTTTAGCTACATAACCTAAACCTGTTAACCCTAGCTACATTCATGTAGACTCCAGCAATAATATAAGCTTCTGCTGACTTCAATGTTGAAAGAACCGAGAAACCACCACTTGTTAAAACGGTTCATTTCAGCTACAATAGAAAGTTCAATCTGTCCATGTCATATTTTGATTTAAAACTAAGTCCTGATTCTATTCTCATCATTTTCCAGCAGATGCACCTTGTGTTGGGGATTTAGAATAAGTAACCACACTTTTTCACTAGTTTCATGGATTCTGAATAGAAAAATAAGTATATTTTTTAGGAGACAGATAAAGATCAAAATGTCAACATTATTTGTTGATAAAACTGTTTTGGAAAAATCTGGCTTACACTTGAGGCCAAAATGGGCCTCTTCTTATTTTCTCCCTGAATTATACTATCCTTCCCACTAGCAGGCTCAGTGGCTGGAAAACTATAGGTTTTACTTTCCCACACTGCCCTAGCGAAAAGCATTCAATGAAGCTTGCAAGCAGGCAACTAAAAAAGACAAAATAAAATAAAATAAGGGGCAGTTTGCATGAGAACAATGATCTTTACTTCATTAACTATACATATTATTAATCAGATGCTCACCAGTATTAGGGAGGTTTGGGATATGGTGAGTGGAGTCATGAGCAGTGGTTTTCTTCCCAATATTTCTAAGAGAATGGATATTCCTGTTTTATGACCTGAGACAGGAGTATGGCAGGACAGGGAGGATGGTTCTCCCTGCAGAAGAGATGACAATGTCAAATGCCACAAGAAAAGGTCAAAGTAAAGTTCAAGGTTGAATTTGCATTTGTAACAAGTTCCCAGGTAACGATGCTGCTGGTCTGGGAACCACATTTGGAAAACCACTGCTATAGAGTGTTGAGGGCAAAAGCTAACTTGCAGTTGTAGGGTAAATGGACTATGAGAAAGCACAGGAAGGGTGTGTTGGATATTCTTTTAAGAAACTTAGCTATGAAGAAAAGTAGAGAGAGAAATAAATGTTGGGACTGGAGGTTATGTGGAGCTGAGAATAGATTTCTTTTAAGTTATGCAGATATCTTTATTTCCATGGCATTTATTGTAAGGGAATTGGTTTTGATGCACATTTACAACTGAACACTGTTATAAACTATTTTTATAGTGGTTGTGTGCTGGATATCATCTGTCCCAGAAGAGCCACTCTCTCCATTTTTTACCATACTCTGGTATCTCCCTTGCTATCTGACTTCCTGATGGCTTTGGCTAATGGGGATCCCTGGCAGAAATCAGAAAGAGGGAGGAGGATGAAGTTGGAGTATTTGTTCTCCCAGCTTCTTCTCTTCCAGGTTGCCTTGGGCTGGCTCTGTCCCTTGACAAAAGACCATTGCTCCTCTCAAGATGACAATTTTTAAAAGATTCTTTTCTTCCAGATTTTGATAACTGTTGTCTCCATTTGTTCCTATTCTTTGTGTGTTTTTTTTTTTTTTCATTCCTGACCATATCATTATTAAGTAATAGTCTTTATCACACCTGCTTTGAATTATCCTATTTTGAGGATACTATCTGGGATGCTGAGTGATATAAAGTGCTGATATGGATTATGTCCCCCAAATTTTATGTATTAGTAGCTTTATCCCCACTGTGACTGTTAAGAGGGTGTGAAATCCTATTATGGTAGTTGAAAGTGGGGCCTTGAAGATTTGATTAGATTCTGAGGACCATGCCTAGTGAATGGATTAAAAATGGTGGTCGGGAGTGTGGTTCTAGGGACTGTAAAAGGAGAATACATGAGAAGCTCTCTCTCTCTCTCTGCTCTGCCATTTCTGCCATGTGAGACCGTCGCCACCACCGAGATGCTCACCAGATGTGTTTTCTGCACTGTGGACTTCCCAGCCTCTGAAACTGTGAGCAATAAATTTCATTTTCTTACAAATTACCCAGTTTTGTGTATTTTGCTATAAGCAACAGAAGCAAACTAATACAGGTGTGCATGCTCACATACATGTGTATGTGTGTTCCTGTTCATGACTCATTGACTGGATAAGGAAAATGTATATATATATACACAATGGAATACTACTCAGTCATTAAAAACAATGAAATTCTGCCATTCACAGCACCATGGATGAACTTGGGGAAAATTGTTAAGTGAAATAAGCCAGGCACAGAAAGAGAAATATCATATGTCTTCACTCATAAGTGAGAGCTAAAGAATAAACAAATAAATAAAAAAGAGAGATACAATAATCACAATAATATGCTGAACTTTCAGAAAGAGAGAATGGAACTTTGGTTACTAGAGGTAGGAAAGGAGGGGTTTTAGTGAGGAATTGGTTAATGGTTGATTACGTTACAAAGAATGATTACTTTTTGTAATGATGCATATGCTAATTATCTTGGTTTGATCATCACATATTGTACATAAATAGCGATAGTCAGCTCTGTACCCCATAATATGTATAATCAATTACATTTCATAAATAAATAAATAAATAAATGTGAGTTACAACCCTTCCTCCACTTTCAGTTCATGTGATTCAGGGAGGAATGACTGTTCTTCTCCAGATCCAGGAATGGTCATGTGACCTGGGTATATTGGTATGTATACCAATTGGTGGCTACCTCTGAGCGTTAATATTTATTTTGTTTAAACCATTTTGAGTCTAGTTCTATGATTTGTAATGGAAATTGTTCTTATGGATACATTCCTTTTTCCTCTCTTGTTCCATGTGTGTTCTAATTTCCACCTTTTGGCTATCTGCATAGCACTTCTTTGATCTTTCTCCAATTCTCCAGATTCTCCCTAAATCTGCCTTTTTCTACTCCAAAGGTACATGTGTATGTATATATTCCTTCTTGAACAACCTTATAAAAACTGTATCAGAAATATGTTTTAACCTGAGGAACAAAATTGATTTCAAAAAGATTTTGGTGGTGGAGTTAAAATACTATATTTACAGCCTTACCAATACATATGAGGCTTTAAGGTAGAAAAGACTCAAATGGTGTCATTTTAAGTCTTTAGACCCTGAGCCATAAAACCATGAAGTTATTATGGGATTACTTCAAAACTGTCCTTTGTTTATACTTTTTACTATAGCTTTGTTGGTTTACCTCCCACATCTTGAACAATAGCTAGATCAGGCTGTAAGGCATTTGAGGTATAGAAATCTAAGACAGCAACAAGTAAAGTAAGAACATTTTTGTGAAGGTAACAGGTAAAAAATTAAGTGTTAATATAGGTATAGGACCTTGGTGCCTTCTGGATTCTGAAGTTTACTCCCATTGCTTAGCAACATTCAATAGGTATGAGAGAAATCAAAATATATATTCTAATCTCCAGAATTTAACACTTCTAAATGTACTTTCCAGTTCACTGAATAATGTATTTTTAAAATATGTAAACTACTGCCATTTGGAATGAAGGAAGAATTCATTTATTTAAAGTACCTTTTAAAAAAAAGCCCTAGTTCATGTTTATAAAACCTGACAAATAGAAGGAAAGAAAGTGTTAATGCCCAGATTTATTTAAAAAAAAAAAAAAGTAACAGTGAATGAGAAAACGATAAACTAGTCCTATGAATTTGAAGTACAGTTTAGCATTTCAAGACATAATTTTTTAAATACCAGATATTTAAGTTTCCAAGTAAGTGGAAAGTTGATAGCTTCTTGTCAAAGCATGTGCTCTTTAGTAATTTCATTGGCAGATATTTATTTCACAAGCCTCCACCCTTTTGTGTTCCATGCCACCCACGTTACACTGGGAGTGATAACAGGGCTCCCCAAGGAGCTGACAATGGCTACAGATGTGCTCCTCCCCCACTTCACCTTGCACCAGCAGCCGATTTCAGCAGCTGTTTGTAATCCCTGGCAGATGTTAATTCGTTCATGCCTTGGGACAGTTGCTTAGGGTGGCAAGTGTTTCTTTGGGCTGCTGGAAAGAGGACAGGCTCTACCTACAGCTGCTGCAGAGGGCTTCTAGATTTTCAACAGCTGTAGAGGAATGCAGAGATCCAACAGCTTCTTGTTTGTACGTCTGCCATTCAGGAGACTTAATCAGAGCTGTAATTCAATTGTTACACATAGCATTGTCACCTGTTCTACTGACGATGCACAGAAGTTGTCAGGAAACTCAGTGAACTCATAAAGAAAGTTGGCTTATTGCCATCTCTTTGAAAAATAATGACTTCGCTTCTAAGAATTCTGTGTAATTCAAAGTAATGGGGAGGAATGGTGTATTGAATCTACCTCCTTAGTCCAATGGTTCTCAGCCTTGGCTGCGCACTGGAATCACTGAGTGCTTAAAGAAATGTGGATGCCCAAATCCCATTTTCAGAGATTCTAATTTTGATGACCTAGGCAACAGGATGTTTAAAAGCTTGCAAGCTGATAGCCATGGCCAGCCGAAGTTGAGAACCACTGTTGGTCCAACTTACTCTCTGAAATTGTTCTTAGAACCATCCTCTTGTCTTCTCAATTAAATCCAGAGCACCCTTCTTTGTCTCACTTGAACTCTGGTTTTACACCTTTTCGGTTCATACCCAAGCTATTTTAAAATTGTCACCTGGCACTTGGCAATTCTATGATGTTATACCTTCCCTTCCCCATGAGTACTTCGTTTTCTAAGCAGCCTAGCAAGACATCACTTCTTTCTTTTTTGTCAGCTGTCTGCTGGAGATTTGTAAGAAGCTAATAATTACTAAACTCAAACAAAATAAGGGGTTACATTAATTTTTTTCTTTTGATCTTGATCTTTTTCCTGTTTTTGTTTTTTCTCCTTTCCATTGTGGCTTGCCCTTCTTCAGGTAGAAGCCCTCAAGGAGATGAAGAACTCAGATGAACACTAGCTTAGATATTGTGTTTATTTTAAGATGGGGTTCTACTCTGGTATGTAATAATTCTCAGAAAAGAATTGAAAAGCTTAAGTAATTAAATAATGCCCTTCAGTACAAGTAGAGCAGGGTGGATGATCCCAGAGGATGTCTCATACTCACTGGTAATTTGGAAAGATTAAACATTAAAATAAGTGTCTGTGATCTTATGAAGAAAACGGAAAGTTTAATAAACAAATACATCAAGTAATTAGGAGTTAATAAAAAATAATTAGTGGGCAATGTTCTCTCTGTTTTCTGTGCTCTCTTTGGATGCTGAAAATAAAGCTATAAATAAATGAAACAAGAATGATTTTATTTTAATGTCTGTCTGACCTCTCATGTTTCTTTCATCAATCATCAACAGTGGCTAGTATTCCCTGAGAATGGGTCTTGAAGATTTCACAGACATTGGTCTCTATTGCTGAAGTGACATGGGGTTTACCCTAGGATTCTGGGAGTGAAATGCCTTTTCTACCCTCACCCATCAAGAGAATATAAAATGGAGTTACAGTAAGTGCTTTTAGTGTTGGAATTATTTAGATCACGTTTTCACATGTTTTTGTTTTACAATATAATAATTTAATTTACTATTTCATTGTACTTATGTGGATAGAGTCATTGAACCTCCAAAATAAATTTTAATTATATACTAGGCAAGCTTCACAAGAATGGCACATCTAAGTCTAATAAAATCTTCATAGGTAGGATAATTAAACACATCTCACAGATAAAGAAACCAGTGCTCAGAGATATGAGTATTAAATAACTTGTGCACTGTCATTCAGAGGACAGTGGCCTAGTAGACATTCAAATGTAGCACTATCTGAGCCTACGTCATGAGAGGTTTTTTGATTCAAGCACTAAATCTTGGATTTCAGGTTTGAGATGTTATACTTTGGTGATACAAGCTGTTTGTTTGTTTTCTTTTCATGATTGTCATTTTTATTATACTGGTGGGTTTTGATTTTGCTTGGATTATTATGGCTGTGGTAATTATCTTCCAGGCTCCAATCCCAGTACTCCCTTGAGAATTTCTTGTAAGGGTGGTCGTGTGGTGGTGAACTCCCGCAGTTTTTGTTTGTCTGAGAAATATACTATTTGCCCTTCATTTCAGAAGGACAGCCTTTTTGTCTGAGAAATATCCTATTTGCCCTTCATTTCGGAAGGACAGCCTTGCATGGTAGAGTATTCTTGGCTGGCAATCTTTGTCTTTTAGTTTTTTGAATATATCATCCCATTCCTTTCTAGCTTTTAGGGTTTGTGCTGAGAAGTCTGAAGTTAACCTGATTGGGGCTCCCTTGTAGGTGATTTGATGCTTCTCTCTTGCAGCTTTTAAGATTCTCTCTTTGTCTTTGAGTTTTGCCAATTTGACTATAAGATGTCTTGGAGAAGCCCTTTTTGGTTTGAATACATTTGGAGATTGTTGAGCTTCCTGGATCTGAAGATCTGTGATTTTTCCTATGCCTGGGAAGTTTTCTGCCACTATTTTGTTGAATATGTTTTCAATACATTCTCCTTTTTCCTCCCCTTCTGGAATACCCATGACTCGGATATTTGAGTGTTTAAGGTTGTCTAATATCTCTCTCAGATTTTCTTCAATATCTTTGATACTTTTTTCTTTTTTCTTTTCTGCTTGTGTTATTCCAAACAGCCCATCTTCAAGTACAGAGGTTCTCTCTTCAACTACTTTGTGCTTAAGAGGTTGGACTTTGGAAACAGATAAATGAGCATGTGATTCCTGGGATCACCTAATAATAGCCCTGTAAACCTCACTTTTTCACCTAGAGAATAGGGTTTTTATTACCTATTTCATAATAGAATGGAATCTATGTGTAATTATGTATTATAGACAATATATACATATACATACATAACTAGGTATTATGAATAAAGCACTCAACTTGGGCTGGTAAAGGGTAAATACGAAAAAATAGTAATAGCGTTATTATTTTTTATATTATTTTAACATTTGACACCTAGAATAAATTAACCATTTTTTTTGATATTTACATTACTTGATAGTCTTACTTTGGAGCTTTAACTATTCATTTGTTATTCAGCACATATTAATTGAGCACCTGTGATGGGCCAGATGCTGTCTACACTGAGGATATAGTAGTAAACACAACAGATACAAATATCAGCTCTCATGGATTTTACATTTGTGGACTAATTATCTTGTCTTTCAATTAGCAGAAAGATCCAAATCACTACTAGAGAATTAGCTATTTAAAACAAAGTCCATCTTATCTTTTCTATTCTATTTGATATCAAGTATTTCAAAGAGATTTCTTAATTTTAGCCATATAAAAAGTATGCATTTCAGACATGAAAAGATCAAGTGTTGCTAACAGCTATCCTGAATTAGCCCATTTAAATTTCTTTGGCTTAGAAGACATACTAAAAATAAATTAGTACCATATAATGGGGCTGCATAACTATTTTATTCATTCTCTGTATCTTTCACCTGAAACCATCATGTTTTAAAATATGGAGTCAATTGATTAAGCATGGTATGTGCACCTTAATTTAATATTAACAGCACACTGAAATGCACTCTAGTAGTTCAGCCAGGAGCAAGATAAAATGAAGGTACTTGAAAGCCATGTGCAGTAGTTGACAGATCTCAGATGGAGATGGCATGCCATTTGTTTATTTTTCTATGATCACAGCAGCAAAACCACAGAAGGAAGTTAGATGGATACAGATTAAAGTAGGGAACTGAAAAACTGAGGGTTAATACCTTCAAGTTTTTCTTGTTCTTTTTTTTTTTTTTTTTATGTATGTTTCTGTCTTTTTCTTTCTCCTGTTACTGTAGGAATTGGACGATAGGAAAATCTGAACTAGTCTAGAGAATACTGGAGGATCTTGTAAAGAAGTTTGGGGAGAAATTCAGACAGGCAAAATAAAGCAAAATTGTTCTGTGTACGTTAGAATTATTAGATTTTTATAAAAGCTTTGGAAACTACTTCAAAATATAAGTGCTCTGGAACAACTTAAACTGCATCTCAAACTGCCTCACCTTTCATGACTCAACTCCATGCAGGTCTTCTCTACAACCTATGCAATGAATGTTCTGGGTTCCCCTTTCCTTTGCCTGTACTTGTGTACACACCATTTTTTTTTGTCTTTTTTCGTGACCGGCAATGGATCGCAACCCTCAGTGTCGCGCCCGTACCAGACCGGGACCGGCAACGGGATTGCAACCCTCAGTGTTGCGCCCGCACCTCGCTCAGCCAGTGAGCGGCCGGTCTGTATGTGGGATCCGAACCCTCAGCGGGAGCGCCGCCGTGCTCCCAAGCAGCGCACTGTAGCAGTGTGCCACCGGGCCGGCCCTACACACCATTTTTGATGGATACTAACATGGGCCCAACTTATCAAGTTTTAAAAAAAAATCTATTACTAACAAAAGGCAATAATTAATGTTGTAGGTATACTTTAAGAAAAAGAGGTCAGAAAAGAGAACAACTTTTTATGTTAATAAAAAGCAAGTTAATATTTTTTGCTTGAATATGCACATGCAGTATAATTTTTATTTGCAATGACAGTGAGAACAGTTTTAATCAATCGTTATATTGATTGTGCTAGATATCTCCCATTTATACCTGCAAATCAACACTTCCCTTTCCCCTCATCTGGACACAGGACACTGTTCTATGTGGACCACTTAATTTCCGGCTTCCAGGTGGGGTTGGCCAGGGAAAAGCCTCAATAGGAGAGGGGTAACATCAGTGTGTGTATTCCCCTGGCTCCTTCCTTGTGGAGTTGCCTCAGGCTAGCCTCATCAGGCTTCAAAGAAAGGCCCTCTCAACACATCTTCTTCCTCCTGTGTTTCAGTAACTACCCTCTCCCCCTCCCCTTCAGACCTGGGGATAATAGCACCCTGCTGTTGATTTTTCTATATCATCCTTACAGATATTCAAACAGGTCACCTAGTTTCAGGATTATTCATTCTCTGCCCCCCTTTCTGCCCTCTCTTGCCTTCCCCTCTTTCTTCCCTTCTAGGACATCTCCAATTTCTTTCCAGCATTCACCCAGCCTTTTGCTCGTGGAAGGCAATGTGCACCTTGGGGCATAAATCACGATTAGTCCAGCAACTCATTTTAATCCTATTCATCTTTCCAGTGATTGCTTTACATATGTTCATGTGACCTAGTTCTGACTCATAAGGCCTGAGGGGAAGACAGCCATCAGAGAGTTTCTGGGAGACTTTTCCTTCCCAGTGACAAGAGAATTTATCAAAGAAAGGTTTTCCTCTTCTAGGCTAGATGCTGTTGTATTTGTGTGTGACTCCTGAAGCTGCTACCACCATCTTGTAACCATGAGGAAGACATTCCTGACATATTGCGTATGGCTGAATAGAAAGTTGGAGAGCACCCAGGCTAATGTCTTTGTGCCTGTGAACATGCAAATCTGGAACCACCTGCCTTGTTATGTGCCATTACGTACATATTATTAATTAAATGACTTAAATAGTGGTGAATTTTTCTGTCATTTTTCAGCTAAAAGCACCCTGAAATAATTATTTTTCTGTATAAAAGTGGTCTAGAACAAAGTTTGACTTGATATATTTCACTCCAAATTATTCTTAAAAACTGTAGGTGGTCCATTAACCTAGGAGGAGTGGGTGGTAAGGAACAAGTATTATAATTTGTACCTTAATTGTGTGTATACCCTTATGGCACAGACATAGGAAAGAAAGAAAACACCTAACCCTAATTCTTTGGAAAATTGTTTTAAATTAGTGAATAAACCTTTAATATGAAGGAATTTCAGTGGTTGGACAATAACAATAGAAATTATCCAGCAGTGTAACTATCAAAGAAAATCAAAGCTCATCAGGTATTTTACCTCTGGCTGCTATAACAAAGTATCATATGCAAAGTGGCTTATAAATAACAGACATTTGCTTCTCACAGTTCTGAAGCTTCAAGTCTGAGATCAGGGTGCCAGAGTGGTTAGGTTCTGGTGAGGACCCTGTTTTAGGTTGTAGATAGCTGACTTCTTGTTGCATCCTTACATGACAAAAAGAGAGTGAGAGAGCTCTGAGGTCCCTTTCATAAGGACACTAATCCCATCCATGAGGACTCCATCCTCATGCCCTAATTACCTCCCAAAGGCCCCACCTCCAAATACTATCACATCGAGAGTTGAGATTTCAACATAAGAATATTGGGGCATTCAGCCCATTGCATTTAGTCTTAAAACATTTAATTAAACATGTCATTGGCAAGATTAAAACCAAACGAGTTATTTTGAAAAAAGAAATAATTATTTCTATGGGGGAAAAATATTGTTAATTGCTCTTTATGAGCTTTGATTTTCTTTGATAGTTACACTGCTGGATAATTTCTATTGTTATTGTCCAACCACTGAAATTTCTTCATATTAAAGGGACTTAGCTACTCCCTGTTATAGAAACAATAATTATTTTCACCCTCTGTACTATGAGTTTTCTCTTTTTTTCTTGTACAGAATCCCTCTCCCATTCTTTTGACCTATCAGTTCTACCAATCTTCCATGATTATCCTCAGGGCTAACATGCTCCGAGAGGTTTTTTTTTTTTTTTCTGGTCACTCAAGGGATTGTGCTTTCCCTTTTTTGCAAGTCATAGTATTAATTCACTACTTACTGTAGGTAGGGGCACTTAGACTTGGGGATCTAAAGGAACGTTCAAACTTTTTGCTTTAGGATAAAATGCAACATTTTAACCTTGCCTTCAGCTTCTTGTAGGACCTGGCCCCACCTGCCTTACCAGCCTAGCCTGTGTCAGTGAGGGGTCCAGCCACTTGGGCCTTCTTTCCGTTCTTTGAACTTCCCTCAGCATTCACCCTGCTCTTCCCCTTGCCAGGGGTGCTCTTCTTGGCATGTTCCACTTTGCCTTGATAAGTCTTACTCAGTCTTTAGACCCTTGAGAATTAGGTTAGTTGCCCCATTCTTTGCTCTCAGTATCTTGTGCTTCTTCTGGAAATGCCTACCACAGTCGCAACACTGGGCCTGGCAGGTGCTTGTATCTTCAATGTCAGCTTCATTCCTTTGAGGATCTTCTTCCTCTGGTATGTTAGGGAAAAGGAGTGTTTGGCTCCTGCTATGTTGAAGCCACCCTCTTGGCACCAACTTCACCACATCCAGGGCTCCTGTTCTCTACTCTCAGCAATGCCTTGGATACGGCTTGCTTTGCACCCGCCGTGGCACTCTGAGACCACCGTTGTCTTCAGTTCTTGCTGCTAGCCTAAAGGAACTCCATCTACTGACTTTTAATGCCATTACCCACAATCCAACTGACGAAAGTCTGTCCATGTATAACACACTTTACTGAAGAGTTAGGTATTACAAGAGGATATTACAGTACAGGAGAAAAACACTTGAAACTAGATGTAAATTATCACTATTACAAAAGTTCAAGGGAAAAAATTTCATATAAGGGATCTCTTTATGGACGACCTTGATTCCTAATCCCCTTTTCCAGTATCAGTTTGCCCTCCTTCACACCTTGGAGAGTGAGATCTTCTCTTTGGACCATCCTGGGGTAAATTTTGATCCATTTTTGAACTCTTTACTCAGAAGTGCTGGTCTTGCTTTATAATTCTTGTCTTGCTGTCCACAAGGTTTAGCTAAGGGATGTAATTAACAACAGTGGAACATTTCTTAAAATATGAGTTCTGTCTGAAATAAAACCATGAAGGTATTCTATAAGACCATTTAGAGAGGGTTTTTTCATTTCAAGGTCCCAAGCCTTAGTAGACTTTGTACTCCTATGAAATAAATATATGCTTCCTCTTTTTAAAATCTTTTGATAGACATTGTTGGAACACTTATGTACACACACACACACACACACACACACACACACACACACACTCTCTCTCTCTCTCTCTCTCTCTCTGTCTCTCTCTCTCTCTCTCTCTCCAGGGAAAACAATAATTCTCATAAACTGTACAGTGTAGATGCATGTTAAGAAATGAAAACTTTCCGCTGAATCTAGCATAATCTGAATAGTTCACTGTCTCCTCAATGGAAATGAAAGTTGATGCAGATAGATGACACTTTTTCTTTGTTTACTTTCCTCCTTTTAGACTGTGCTCAGAAGCTGTATACAGTGGGATCCATTACTGTACCTTTTCAAACTAAGCCATCTGCTCTTTAGGAAAAGCAAACAAACAACTAAGGAAAGCTTTAAATGACAGTTTTCCCTGTACCTTGTGCCAATTTAAATTCTTTGTAAGGGTGCTCTTTCCCACTGGACTCATAATAGGATTTGGGAGAATCCAAGCATTTATATTCTCCCCTAAGATATGCCTCAATCAGAAGTCTGAGAAGAAAACTCTTATTTCATTGCACATAGAATAAAACTGCTTAATATGTGTCTACTGTGCTAAAATGTAAGCACCTAAAGGCACAAGTGGCATCTACCTTATTCAGAGCTTAGCTCTTGGGGCTAGTGGAATACCATGCATAAAATAGGTCTTCAATAAGTACATGTGGAATGAAGAAATGGAGGAAAAAGGAAAGGTTGGACCTAGGTGGAACAGTAGAAATCCTTACAAGTGGGGATACAAAGACACAGAGAGTTTAAGTAACTTGACTGCAGTCACACAGGTAGTGATTAAAAACATGGGAAGTGGAGCATGGGTTTCATACCCAACACTCATGTCTCCACACTTGGACCATTGCCAAGCCATGGAATTGGATACTACTAATTATCTGATTTCCTGCCCCAGAAATGGAACTTGGGGTACTTTGTCCCTATTAAGAAACTTCAGAAGTCTACCGTGAGAATTCTCCTAGGGACAGCAAAGAGAGAGCTCAGTCCCACAGTACCCACAAAGCAGGCAGAAGATCAAGCCAATGATTCAGTTGTAAGAAGTAACACTGGCAGATAGTTATCACCTGATAACTGGGAGAGAGGAGGCAAATTCTCAAGAGGCAAGACTAGAACCTAAGTACTACAATCAGAGTGTGGAGGAGATTCCTAGGAAGAGGGACCTACAATTACAAAGATGCTGAAAATGGAAGATGCTTGACAAGGCTAAAGAGCAGCACAGAGCCAGTGTGGATCAGAGGAGTGAACAAGTGATGTGAGCTGAGGATAAAGAGGTAGGCAATGCGCATTCCCCTACCCACACCCCAGGGCTTTGTAGGCGGTGGCAAAGTGATTCCATGGGCAATGCGAAGCCTTTGAAGGGCCACAGACAAGAAAGAACCACAATCTCATTTACATTTTAAAATCATTCTGGCCACAGTCTGAGGAAGGGGAGGCTGCCAGGGGAAAGAGCAGAAGCAAGAAGACCACTGCAAGGTGATTGCAATAGACTAGTTGAGTCCTGACAGTAGGCTTGGACTAGAGAGGTCGCCATCTCCACCCATGTCCCCTGTCTGGATCTGATTAGAAATACTTACTGTCTGCTCTGTGTTCCCATACTCTTTTTAACATTCAGCCTTTTAATATGACTGTATGTCTGTATGTCTTGTATCACCTATAAGATTATAGGTGCCCTGTTGACCTTTGCATCTAATGTAGAACTCAGTACAGTGCCTTGCTCAGAGCAGGCACAGAGTGAAATTGTATTTGATTGTGAAGTAGCTATTTTAATAGTGATTTGATGCAAAAAATGAATTTCATGGTAAATTCATGGAAACTCACTACACTTTTCAGTTTCTGCCTGAGAGAACTTTATTTATATGTTGCCTACAGCACTTAGTATTTTCTGCCTTGTATTATAGTTATTTACGTACTTAGCTTATTTCTCCTACTAGATCATGAGCTACTTGCAGGCAGATTACTGTACTTTGTTTACCATTTCATACCTCAGTGCACAAAGTGGGTATTCAGTAGATATTTATTGAATAGGTTAGACCTAGGGAAATACTTTTTCAATATATGTTGGTTGCAGCTGGGAATGGTATGCTGCTCTCTTAATGACCAGAACGTAATCATATCCATGAAGCCAGAACATCTATCTGGCTGCCTAATACATCTCTCTGCTATTCCCATGGTTATTACTAAAGGAAGAATGTCGGCGGTGAGCTTGAGGAAGGCCTGGTACCAGAAGTTGCTTTTTCGATTGTTATTATTATCCTTGTATGGCCACAGCTCTGATTCCTCCTAGCTTGTTCCCTGTGTCCATGATACTAAACTGAAAGTAACACTAGTATGTTTAATTGAGGTATTGTTCACTGAAATAAAGTTTAGGAGATATATGGGAAGACTACGAGGTGGCAGGGGACAGGAGGGAAATGAACAGCTACATGTTGGCAAATGTTGGACTGGAACAAAAGATCCAAGGTACTCACTGATGCAGTAGCCAACGAAAAAAGGACAGAGCCAACAAGAGCAAACATCTTCCCTCAGTGGCTTTGTTCCTCCATTTCCTTTACCCCATTATCTCGATAGCAAGTGGAGGAGAAGAGGAAGACACTGACAGGTGATAAGGGCATCACAATGGTAACTAGCACATGCCGAGTGCCTGCTGAGGGCCAGAGGTTATTCTAAGTACTTTTTATGCATAAACTCACTTAATTCTCACAACCTTGTGACAGAGGTTGCTCTATCATGCTCATTTTACAAATGAGGAAGCTGAGGCACAGAGGTAACTGACTAATGTAACTTGCCCATAGTCAAGGAAAATGGAAGAGAAATTTCAAGAGATGTGGTCAAGAGCTATTTATATACATGTAAAGATGAAAAGAGAATCGGACTATAGATTCCATAAGAGTACCTGAAAATTTATTTCCTCCTCCTTCTCTGAACAAAGTCAGTCACTGAGCACTGAAGCCATACTATATTTTAAGTGTGATGAGAAAATGCTTCTGGTAGCAGTATTTCTATTCTGCTCCATAAATTACACGGGCACTTTCTGAAGCAGCCTGTTTAAACATGTTGACTTACTCTTCCTGTAAACTGTTTATAGATATGATTTGCTACAGGGGACTATTTTAAAGACTCCAGGCACTGCCAGAGATTATAACAGCAGCCAATTATAAATTGGTTACTAGGGGTATGCCAAGTAGAGACTTGGTGGGTCAGGGTATAACCACCACCAAAAACTAAAGGGAAGATAAGACACTGGAAAGTAAGAAGAAAAATCCAAATATTTGAATAGCAAATTTGACAGGATATAAGACAAGAAACCCTGCCATGGGACAGAAGAAGTATTTATTATAGCTGAACTAGGCCAAATGCAAACATGCTGTTGTCTTAAAAAATTGAAAGGACTAACTCAAATAACAATGAAGGAAGACAAATATGTGCATAGGGAAGACATACAACTTGGTCACATTGGTATCCCTACTCTGCAAAAGCTAAGTCACATCTTTAACAGGCTAGGGTGAATTGTGGGTCTAAATTCACACATATTCTAGAATTATAGTATAATAGCTGTCCAAATGTTAAGTATCATTTCAAGATGCAAGATAAAAAAATCCTAGAGGGAAACTCTGTTTACTTCTTCAACATGATTAAAAAGATAACACCCAAGGGATTAATGCAATGCATATTCATTTCTTTAAAAAAACACATTTAAGATTGGTTTAGAGGTTGAGCAGGTGAGTGAGATGGGAACAAACATTTCTTGAGCTTAAATTAGATAAGTATTAGTATTAGTCCATTTTGTGTTGCTATAATAGAAATACCTGAGACTGGGTAACTTATAATTATTTGGCTTACGACTCTGGGACAGTTGCATCTGGCACAGGCCTCAGGCTGCTTCTACTCATGGTGGAAAGTGGCAGGCAGCCTGTGGGTACAGGCAGATCACATGGTGAGAAGAAATGAAAAAGAGAGAGAGAGAGAAGAGAGAGGGAGGGAGGGAGAGAGAGATACAGAGAGAGAGAGAGAGAGAGAGAGAGAGAGAGAGAGAGAGAGGAAGTGGCAGGGTCCTATAAACAACCAACTCTCATGGGAACTAATAGAATGAGAACTCACCCACTACCCATCCTCTCCCAGGGAGAGCATTAATCCATCCATGAGGGATCCGCACCTATGACTCAATCAGTTTCCAACACTGCCACATTGGGGATCAGATTTCCATGAGTTTTGGAGGGGACAACATATCCAAACTCCATCAGTATTGCCAGCCCTGTTTTAAATTTTAGAAATCTAAGACTTGAAAGAAAGAGAGAGAGAGAGAGAGAGAAACTTTCCTGAAATCATTAATTTGGTATATGATGAAGCCAAATTGACCCTGAGACCAGTAGACCAGTATAGTTCTTTCTACTACACAACTCTCTTCTTTAATAAATGCTCAAATAGAATAAAAGTCGATCTGTTGAGGTCCATGTTCCCAACAGAGGTCAGATTCTTGTAGAAATGCAAGCTTTCAACTGAGCAGTGAAAAAACAGGTCATTTTTTCCTATTATTTGTAGTAACAGATACAGGCCAACATATTCCAGTGGACTGAGAAAATGATATAGAATTAACAGCAATGGTATTTTAATCACTTGCAATTACTTTTCAATTCTTATTGAAAGTTCTCCAAAATCTCAGCATTCATAAAAAACTACTTCCATTCTAAAAGGAATGTAGTCTGATTCCTCTTCTTCCTCTCCTCTCCTCCATATTCCATGCACCTATGTCTGTGCATCACAAGTGTGTGTGTGTGTGTGTGTGTGTGTGTCTGTGTCTGTGTGTATTGAGGGAAATGGGAGGAATAAGGAAGGAGATATTCTGCCTGTTGGAATATCTGTTGGAAAATAGTGGTGAATTTGTGGTCTTCCTCATTTGAGAACTGCTGCTCCTTCATCTATCTGTGGCTGTGCAGCTGGCTTCCAAATGCTAACTTTCTCCTACAGCAACTTTTTGCTCTTTGGGTGTTCCAAAGGGGTTCTCCTTCTGTGCGGTTCCTTGAGTAAATGGCCCGTTTGAGACATTCCCCTCCCATTCCACAGTGAGGACTTTTCTTCCCCACACCCCTAACTTCGCAGAAAGCAATCCAAACCTCACTGCCTTGCTGTTGGGGTCCTCTTATTTCAGTGGGCTGTCTCTTGAAGAAAGGTCTTAGGAGGGCATAAGGCTTGGCAACCTTGCATGGTACACTTGTACACTTAAGAGTCTGAGTATTGGAAATGCCTTTGCACTAGATGAGGGAAAGAAAATAATTTGATGGCTTCAGTTATTGTTAACAATATTCATATTACCACGTTAGTAAGTAGAGTTGGTGTTAATTTTGCACGAATCCATTGATGAAAAATTTCACATTATAGCCAACACTTGATTTCCCAAGATGCTCCCAAAAAGGAGAGTGCTTTGTTAACCATTTGTACTCATTATCTCTATAATCTATCTGTTTATTAATATTTGGACTTTTTTTCATTTTCATTCCCTTTGGTACTTGAAGGGTACTTTTGGAGAGAGAAAGCAAAGCCTATACATTTCCTAATACAAAGCAGTGGTTGTGAAAGTCTTTGTTCTTGTGATAGGCCTAAGACTTTGGGTTAAAGTGGAAATGTTGAGTCTTTTTCACATAATTACATAAACTCTGCCCACAAAACATTAGATATTGGGTTGGATAAAACATAGATACACGTCAGGTAGACGCACTATTTCCTACCACTTGTGCTTCATCATTTTTCTGTCTTTATAATCTCCAATAATGATAGCTCATAGCACCACCTTGACTGACACTTGAAATATGTTGCTCTTCATTTAACCAGTAACTTAGATTTAGTTCTGAACACTAATTGGAAAAAAATAACTTTGAGCTCACTGAGGCTGAGTATTTATCAAAAGCTTAACTCATTTAAACAATATTTTAAGGGGATTACATGATGAATACAGATCCCTTTATTTTTGTAGATACTCTAAAATCTATCTCTGGATGAAGCCAGATTATAGGAGAACTGGGGACACACATTATCACATTTGTTTTGGCATCCCGTGTGCTTACTTGTTTCTGAATAACACCATTTGATTGTACTGAGTGATGAATGATGATGTGGGAATAACATCTTTCTGAATATTGGTGCTGGAGTTCCTGGAAAGTGTTATTGAGATTTTTTTTCCTGTTTGCAAGGATCCATGCAAAAACTTACTCTGTGATCTGTCAAAATTAGTCATCCTATTTCCACTTGCACGTGATAAAACTGTCCCCCATTTGAGCAGTGATATTCTTCTCAGCCTGTGCTTTGGGAGTCCCACAGGGCTGCTCTTCCTCCTGCTAACACATGCTACTGCCTATCTACTATAATAAGAAGGAGGCTGGCTTAGGTCAAGCCCACAGGAGATGACCCCAAGGCAAGGATTCAAGAGCAAGTGATTTATTAAAGAAGTCTTTGCAAAGAGTAACTGGTAAGGAAGTGGAAGAAACAGGACAAGGAAGGGAAAGAAGCCAAGCAAGGAGGAAACTTTAAGCAAAGAAGGAAGGATCACTTCAGCGTGATCCTGCAGCAAAGCTCTGGAATATAAATCAAGCCCTGGAATTTCCCCTGACATGAAGCAAGGGAGCTGGGTCTTCATGCTTCTACACCAGTGAGGGAGTGGAGTGAGCATAACATCCCAGGTACTTCCAGCTCTGCCAAATGGCTCCACTAGCTCAAGGGCAAGTTTCCAAAGAGACTTACAGGTGCCAACTGTTATAAACAAAAGCACAAAGAAGCTGAGGCAGGGCACGAGAAGTGGTAAAGGAATCCTAGAGAATCTAGGCAGAGCACTGACAGTGTCTGCTGTAGGGGCTGTAATTAGAACTGGTTACCCATCTTCTCCTAAGGACATCAGGACTCATCTCACTGTGTGTTTCATTTGTCTCTCCCAGGTCATTCCTAGAACTGTGTTAACCAGCCTATTCTCTGCACACCTCCTAGGATGACTCAAACTTGCACCCTTCCCCAACCACTTTATGACTGTCCATTATGCCTTGGAACCTAGCAGACATCCCTGTATCTCTGACCTCATTCTTAAATGTCCCCTTTCCTGTATTCCTTTAATTTATAATTACCTCTCATAATGAAATTTGTCATCCCTGAGGTCCCTGTTTCCCTAAAGTTTTCCAGCAGTGGCTGTCTTTCTCCTCAGACTTGCAGGTGAAGTAGGGGTTCTCTTTGCTCTCTGTTGTCAACTTTGGACCATTTCGTACCTTCTCCCACTCCTGAAAATCCACTGATTCTTTAAATGGTATGTGGTTAGTCTTGCCTAGCTTCAATTCCTACTCGTAATTTCCTCCTGATATCTTACTTCGGGGATCATAAAATTTGGCTGCAATGAGGAGTTTTCAAAAAACAAAACAAAACAACATGCCTGAGTCCTTCCCCCAGAGATTCTGATATGGCCAGCCTGGGCGTTAGGGAGTACCGAATCTCTCCAGGTGATTCTAACGTGCAGCAAGGCTTCAGAGCCACTGTCCTAATCCTAATTAGGCCACTGTTCTCTAATTCCTTTTTATTAATTTAAGATGTTTAGCACCTGGTTCTTTCTACCAGTAAACTGTCATCATTCTCATTGATTTCAAAGCCCACATTTATCAGTTTTTCTCAACTGTATCACACACCCAATACCTCTCCATAACAAATATATTGTAATGTTCCCTCTACTTTCTTGAAATAAATTTCATAGATAATATCTTCAACCAATATACACAATATTTAAAAGTCAATATAAAACTACCTATATGTACTATGTGAAAAAAATAATGTATAATAATATTTATTTTAATATGTGATTGCTTAAGCACAACTATCACAGAACACATAAACAAATAGTAATCTGCTTGCTGTAAATAAGGAATTACAGACTGTTATAATGGAGAATTAAATACCACGCTGTCAGTAACATAATTTTCTGAAATGATAAACTACTTTGGTAAATTTCCAAATAAACCATACAAGCTTTCTTTGATTTACATGGTGTTTGCATTTATGGAAAATGTAATGCATATTAAAGCTGTGCAAGGACATTTTATATGTAAAATATGTTCTAAGCTCAGGTAAAAACTGATTATTTTTCTTTATTTTCCACTTAAGTGAATGTCTGACCAGGCAATTCAAAATCTTCAGGACATGGGACAATTCTTTGATAATTAGGACCACCCTGAAAATAGGAAGACATCTAGTATTCCTACTTGCTACCCATTAAATACCAGTACGATACTCCCAATTAGTGTGGGAGCCAAAAACAGCCCCACAAATTTCTAAAATACCTGGAAGGGGGAGGTATTACCAAATTGAAAATCACTGACATCGACCATTCATGTCCCCTCTGACCTCTCAGTTCCTGAATCTCATTACTTCTTTCACCTCACCAGCCTCTCCTTTGTTGGGTCCTCCTGCCCTTCCTAAGCTGTGTATTTGTCAGGCCTATCAGATTTAACCAGGGAGAGTTTAACTTAGGGTCTATGTAGAGAAGTGTGTGCAGGTTGTGGAAGCAGTGAAGGAGGGTGAAGCACCTGGGGGTTAGCATCAGCAGGAAGCTGTTACCACTCTTAGGCCTGAGAGTGCGAGGGGAGAGAAGGCTATAATTGGAACTCAGAGAAAAGACCTTAGAAACATGAAAAAGAGGCCACTGCACAGTACCACTGATGGCCATTTTTCTTGGCTGATACCTTCCCTTTGCTGAATCCTAGGAAGAAAAAGGGAAGGGGGCCCAGGTAATTGAGGATGGTAGAATTCAGCCTCCTGGGGCATAGAGCAGAGAAGAAAAGAGTGGAGAATACATTGAGAATTTAGGGTGACCAATTCATCCAGGTTTGCCTGGGACTTTCTGGCTTTAGCACTCAGAGTCCGGCATCCTGGGAAACCCCTTGGTCCTGGGCAAATTGGAATGACTGATCACCCTAGAGGAATTGGTGTGCAAAGAGAAAACAATTCATCCACCTCTGAATATTTAAATACCTCTAGGACTCAGCCCTTTAGGCATGGTCTCTATAGGAATCTAATCTTAAATTTAAGATTTTAATTAATATTTAAATACTATATAAACATGCATGACACTTAAATTTATGTCTTTAGTCCTGACTTCTTCCCTCTTCAAACCTGTATATCCATGTGCTTTGGAGACATCTTCATTTAGATATCTGACAGGTATCTCAAAATCAATGTCTTGTTTAGCAGGCTTCCTAAAACTGCTTTTGCAGATGTCTTCCTCTCCATAAATGGACCCCCACTCATTTACTCAAAATAAAAACTTAGAGGTCTCCCAAGATGCCAATCTTTTCTTTACACCCCATGTCTAATCCATGTGCAAGCCCTCTTCACAAGACATGCCAAATCCAACTACTGCTTCCACCTCCACTGGCATCTCTCTCATCTAAGCCACCATGTTCTCTTACTGGAATAACTTCCTAGCTCATCTCCTTGCTTTGTTTCTTGCTGACCCATAGTTTGTTCTCTATACAAAAACTAAAAGGATCCTTTTACTACATAAATCAGATGATATAATTTCTTGCTTAAAATCTTCAGTGGCTTCCTGTCAAACTCAGGATGAAATACACTTCATGTCTCTGCTCAAATGTCACTTCCTCAAAGATGACTTTCTTGACTACCTGATCTAAAATAATTATACCTCCTATTTTATTTTATTTTATTTTATTTTATTTTTGTCTTTTGTCTTTTTCCATGTCTGGCAACGGATCGCAACCCTCAGTGTTGCCCCCCTACCGGACCGGGGACCGGCAACGGGATTGCAACCCTCGGCGCTGCCCCTGCGCCTTGCTCAGCCAGTGAGCGGGAACCGGTCTGTATGTGGGATCCGAACCCTCAGGCGGGAGCGCCACTGCGCTTCCCAAGCGGCGCACTTATCCAGTGCGCCACCGGGCCGGCCCTATACCTCCTATTTTAGTCACTCTCTTTTCTGTACCTTAATTTTCCCTATCATTTATTACTACCTAATATTATAGTATGTGTTTATTTGTGTATTATCTGTCTCCCTCACTAGTATGTAAACTCCAAGAGACAGAAATTTTTCCCATCTTGTTCACCAATGTACTGGTAGCTTTTAGAAATGTATTCTCACCTTTTATATAGTATTCAATAAATATTTGTTGAATAAATAAGAAAATGTTATTTTAAAATTGTAACTTTAACTTGTGAAACAGATTGCATTTACTTCTTTCAACAGGATGCTATAAAATATGCACAGATGAATTTTTGGCTTCTTTTTAACAATGACATAGAATTTTAAAGCATGATTTTATATATTAACCCCACTTACTTTTGATTTATCATGTCTTTCCTACCTTCATTTTTTACTCATCTGTTTTTCTCCTTTTTTTAATTTAAATTTAAACTTATCCTGATATATGTGTTTTAGTAAACTGCTTTAAATTCTTTCTGGAATAAAGTATGCCATAAATTAATTAATACCTATTTAAATTGTTTTGAATATTCATGAGCTAATATATGTGTCAATCCATTTTCTGTTGCTTATAGCAGAATACCTGAGACTGGGTAATTATAAATAAAAGAAATTTATTTCTTACAGTTCTGAAGACTGGGAAGTCCAAGATCAAGGGAACACATCTGGTGAAGTCCTTCTTGCTGGTGGGGACTCTCTGCAGAGTCCCAAGGCAGCATGAGGCATCACATGGTGAGGGGGCTGAGTGTGCTAGCTCAGGTCTCTTCTTCTTCTTCTAAAGCCACCAGACCCACTCCCATGATAATCCATTAATCCAATAACCTATTAATCCATTAACCCATATGCATTGGGTTGAATGTCTCCCCCAAACTGAATCTTCATTGTAACTATTGAGGGTGGGAAATCCTATTACATAACTGAAAGGTGGGACCTTGAAGAGGTGATTAGATTGTAGGACTGTGCCATAGTGAATGGATTAAAAATGGTGGTCATGGGCATGGCTTGGAGGGCTTTAAGAGGAGAGTGAATGAAGAAGTTAGCCTCTCACTGTCTCTGTGCTGCCATTTTCTGCCATTTGAGACTCTAGCATTGCTGTAAAGCCACCACCAAAGAAGATGTTCACCAGATGTGTTCCCTGGACTTTGGACTTCCCAGCCTCAGAAATTAATTAATAAATTTCATTTTCTTATAAATCACCCAGTTCCCGGTATTTTGTTAAAAGCAACAAAAATGGACTAATGGTTAAAATGGATTAATCCATTCATGAGGGCAGAGTCCTCGTAACCCAATCATCTCTTAAAGGCCCCACCTCTCAACACTACCACATTAGGGATTATGTTTTAACATATAAACTTTTGGGGGACACATTCAAACCATGGCAACATGTAAACTTGATCATGGAGTATACTGGCACACTATTGGCACCAACAGTCCCCTTTCCATTCAATTCATTCTGAATCTACTTGCAAGATCAATATTTTTAAAAAATCATATGTCTGTTTTTTTGTTCCCCTACCTCCACCCCAAGAAGTGTTTAATACCCCTTTGGTTCCTTTTACTCTCATAGTAAATCCAAATGCCCAAGCTAGTGCTGAGAATAGGCTATACTCCAGGTCGTTTATGCTAATGTTCACAGCAGATGTGACTGAGCTCTGCATGCTTTGTGTCCAAGCATAGGTAAAGTCAGTGTCAACCGACCACAGTGGACAATGGCTTGTTTTCTTAATTCTGGAGGCAGTAGCATTGTCAGGTAGCAGGTGGCAGAAAACATTGAAAAATTTTTTATCAGAACATCAAAAGTCCAAACTCCAGGGGCAAAGTTAAACTGTGAAGTGGAAAGAATAGATAGGTATAAGAGAAATCATTAGAGTTTAGTTTCAAGATGGTTAGGATGAACACCAGAAAAACCCTTTCTTGATAACCCAAGAGATTATCCATTTTAAAAATGTAGGTTAGTCTCCAATAATAATAAAAGAGAAAATTAACTTGTATTTGTATGAAACTTTTTTGTATGATTTATTATTTCCACATACATAAAATTATTTGATTTTTATAGCACACCTGTGAAGAAGTCAAAGTAGATACTACTAATTGCCATTTTGTATTCTGAAAACAGACGTTCAAAGATGTTAAGCTACCTGCCCCAAGTCTCATAGTTAGAAAGGGGTAGATCGTAGACCTTTTGGTACTTTCTCCTTTACTTTGTCACATTTTC
This sequence comes from Galeopterus variegatus, assembly GCF_000696425.1. Taxonomy (NCBI): domain Eukaryota; kingdom Metazoa; phylum Chordata; class Mammalia; order Dermoptera; family Cynocephalidae; genus Galeopterus; species Galeopterus variegatus. The sequence goes on along the minus strand of NW_007728082.1, from coordinate 202,651 downwards.
TCACAGTGTTCCTCCCAAAAACCCTGTTTCAGCTCATGTCTTAAAATTTTAGCCCCCACATCATGTCCTAAAATTTTAGCCCCCACATTGTCCTAAAATTTTAGCCCCCACATCGTTGTTTTTGCTGGAATGCCAACCGAGTTCTGACTTCTCCATTACATGAAAACTTCACTGATTACTAAAATTTAAAGTGGCCTTTCTATTACCAGAAATATTATAGCTTTTGTTATCTGTGTGACTTATTAGGTATTAATGTAGTGCCTAAGATATGACCAAGGACACTTCAGCTTGTGAAATTCTCTTCTAGCCAATAAAAATAATTCTTTTTTATTAACTCTTTCCTTTAACTTGCCATTTCTAAAAGTCTGTCTCCTCAGTTAATGGGCTTTTTCAAGAATGAATTCTTACATATCTTTTAATTCCTTTAGGAACTCTGCAGTGGAATGCATATAAAAGGTGCTCAATAAATAACGGGTGAAGAAATAAACATGTAACTGTTGGAAGTCAATTACAAAATATCTTCTATATTACTTACTCCCACTTAAACAGTGTCTGTCTAAATTATACAAATGTTTTTGTCATTTGATGTTCTCTACATGAAATACTTCAGTCATATTTAGCATATTTCTTCTATTTGAGCTGGTTTGCATACAGACATCAGAGAACCAATTTTGCTTGTATCTTTAAGGTATCGTGGTGTCATGCTCCAGACCTTCACATTCATTATTGATAAGGAAGCCTTCGTTTGACCCATGTGTGCTACTACTTCTTCTGAATCTACATGTAAATTCTCAGGTTTATAATAGTGCACTAATGCTTGATCTTTAAAATACACTGCAGTAAGTTATTAGGTGTCATTGTCATTATGAGCTTCCCTGCCCCATGAGAATTGCTGAAAACTTGGTTTAAGCCTCAAATTCATGGCCGGAATGCTTTTTATAATTGCTGAGAATTTGTGGCAGTCACCTTCCTCAAGACCCTCTCTGTGTCTTCTACATTTGAAAATGTTGTCTTGTCACTCATGGGCAAAGCTCCAAGCATTTTTTTTTTTTAATGCACTGCAGCAAGAGTTTTATGAATTTTGTAACTTTAATGAATACCTGGGGGCTTCTACAAAAACCCTATCTCGCACTATGAAATAGTCTTTCCTCTTGGTTCAGCTCCACTTTCACCTTTATTTTTATTCCCCCCTTTTCTTTTCTTTTTCTTTTTCTTTCTTTCTTTCTTTTTTTTTTTTTTTTTTTTTTTTTTTTTTAAAGCAAACAGTTTATATTCTTGTCTGGAGCAGAACAATTTTACCCACACTAAGGTCCTATTATCTCTCACCTTCTACTACAAGCGAGGTTATTACTGCATTATTATTTTTTTTTTAACAAAGGGCTGCTCTCTTTCTAAGAATTCTTATATCAGCTGAAATAGTTATTCTTCTTGTTATACATCCATCTCAAGCAGGCCATATTCATTATGTCTGAAAAGCAAAGCTTGACAATACATGGGATTTTAGAGACCCGGAAGCTGAAAGCATTGTAAAAAGGCAAACATGACGAAATGGGAAGAAGGCCATATTAGAGCCAGCATATTTACTAACTTAGGCTCTATTTATCTCTGCATTGCTAGAGTTTGCTGAGTTTCCTCAGGACACTGTATTTGCTCTAATACGACCTTCCACTGAATGTCTTAAACTTACAGAAGACAGTTAAATTCATCCTTAAAGTTCCTCTAGTCCATTCTCTTCATATAATGACAAGGACACTGAGGCACAGTGAAGTGACTTCTTCAAAGTCACACAGGTAGTGTGCGATGGAACTCAGACTGGATTTGCAGTCCATTGTCTATCCACTGGAGACTGGTAGCTGAGCTGTGGGGTTAATCACTCATGAGGCTCTGACCAGGACAAGCAAAAATATACATTCTCACTGATGCAAATTCTACTCTAATAGCTCCTATAATAGGTGAGATCTTTTTATTTTGTTGCTAACAGAGTCTAGGGGGTTCTTCATGAATTTCTGCTAAAGAAACTAAATTTTTGGCTTTGCTATTTGATGGTCTCTGAATGACAAAACAAAATTAAAAAAAATAAATAAATAAAAATGGTGGGCCATAATATCATCCATGTGCTAGGAGGAAAATAATATTTATAATAAGGTGGCTTGTGTGGAAAGAGAGACTATAAGTGTGAGAAAATATTAGCATAAATATTTCACCAAAACAACCTGCGATCTCACTTTCCCTTTTCTGTTGCATAAACACTATTAATATTGCTGTAAAATTATAACCATGTTGCAGTACAGCAGTGGTCCTGTTTCTGGCAATGTCAATTGTTTTATAGGATGCTCTGCTGAAACTGCCTGAGGCTGTGTTTCCCAAACTTGCTGTATCATATTTTTTTTTTAAATGGGTTATTGTTATGATTTGTCAGCTCTTGGAAACACTGGTCTATAGTTCTGTCTCTTTGCTTAGTTTTTGCATAAGAATCATCTAGGAGAAGGGAGAGAACTTGTTCAAAATGTAGATTTCTGAATCTTATCCCTAGGACTGTAATTCAGAAAATCTGGGATGAGGTTAGGTAATATTCCTTTTAATAAGTTCCCCTGATAATTCTAAAGAAGGTGTTTGAAATCATACTTTCAGAAATGCTAGTCCACAGACTATACCAAAGTAAATGCTTAATATGTTTGCTTTGGATTTATATGTCCTGTGTGTCTATAAATGATACTTTTCCCCAGGGACTCACAATAAATCATTTCCCTGAGTTTGTCTTACCCACTTTGAAGGCCTTAACCCTAAATAGTAATTTTATTTTCTTCCTTTAGCACATTATATTTTCCCCTTCATTTGATGTTTAAATTATAATAGTAATACACACTTCCTATAATAAATACCATGAAGACGTATAAAGGAATATTTAACCATTACAGACCAGAGGTATATCCTACTTATTTTGTGTTCTCTGTGTCACATTCCCAAGTCTCTGGGGTCAAGATTAATAGCCTAGTATTATCATTCTCTACCTTTCTGTTAGCTTGTCCAAATATATGCAAACATAAACACCCATACACACAAGACTTTGCTTCTTTCACATAAAAATATCTCCTTGACATTTATCATTTATCTCCATATATCAGTAGACACATCAATTTTGTTTCTTCAAATCTCTTTGTTAAGTCACACATTAATAAACCACATTTACTTCTAAGTGTAATTGTGCATAAAAGAGATACTGTCTTATGTGTCCACTTTTAAATTAGTACAGTCCTTTTTGTTTTCCTTTTTGGATGATTTCCAACTTCCTTTTTCTCTGTCATCTGCCCAACTTTCCCACCTCCTCTCGAACACCTAACAACTTGTCTTCATCTTTTAATTTTTTCTTTATGCTCATATAACTATATACAAGGCTTTTTATCTGTCTGTCTGTCTATCTACCTTACACTTCTCTCTCTGCCTCTTTTTAACCTCACTCAGTAGTACCTTGTGGAAATGGCCACAACTTGTGTAAAATCAATTTATTCCTTTTCAATTGTTGGGTAATATTTTTTGGCAAATGCTGTTCTACCATCCCTTTTTATTGATGAGTATTAATTTTATTCCCAGTGTTTTGACATTATGGAGAAAAGTACAAGGAATATTCTTATACTGGTGATTTTTATTTTATGGAATATGTTCTCAGGAGTAGGACTGCTAATGAAAAAACAAAGAAACAGATACTGTATTATTGCTTTCCAGCAAGGCTGTAGTAACTTACATTTCCTCCAGCAATGTATGATCATAAACTTCCTAGCATCCTAGACAGCAGTATGTGTCATTCTTTTTAATTTTGGCCAGTCTAATGAATGTAGTGATATTTTATTGTTACATTAATTTATATTTTATAAACTTGTAATTAGTTCAAGTTTCTTTTCATGTTTCTTTGCCATTTACATTTCTTCATTGATTAATTACTTACATTATTTGCTCATTTTTCTATGGAGTTCTTTTGCTTGTCAACTTTAAAAGACTCTTTGTATGTGATATTATCTCATTGCCCATGATATATATTAAATATTTTTGGTATCATTTCCTTTATAGATTCTTTCTATATAGATACTATATAAGAATAATTTTCTATATAGATTATTTTCAAATATGCCTCCTTTCTTATCTATAGCTTCAGGGTTTTTCTGTCTTGGTTAAGAAGGCTTCCACACTCCTAACCTTTTTAAAAAGATTTCCTTTGTGATTCTCACTTTTTAAAGACATAGGTCTCCTATCCACTTGTTATTTATTGTTGTTTATGGTATAAGATAGGAGTTCAATATTGTTTTCTCCTGGTTAGATAAGTGGTTTGTGTACTGAAGCAAATATATAAACTCTTCATTATTTTTTATGTCACTGTCATATAGTGAGTGAACTTATATTGGAAGCCATTCTATATCCTCTATTGCACTCTCATCTGTTTATTTCTATGCTGATATGATATTTATTTGATTATAGTCGTATATTTTGATATTGGGCATTTTGATATTACATTTCTGTAACTTACCTTTCATTCCTATTTTCTTGGTTACCCTCAAACATTAATTTGTCCATGTAAAGTTTATGATCATTTTACCAATTCCAAAACCATCCTTTTGGGATTCTAAAAGGAACTGCATTAATTTATGTGAGAATTTTGAAAGAATTAATATATTCTGATTTTAAGTCGTCATCTAAGAACATTGTATGTTTTCCCGTTTATTCATGCCTTGTTATAAAGCCTTTAACTTTTTATGTTGGGTTTGTTGATGTGTAATTCATACATGTGCATATTTACATACAATAAAATTGAGCTATTTTAAGGTGTACGGTTTGATGAATGCTGATAGAGTATACAGTCCTATATCCACCACCACAATGGAGACATAAGACATTTCCATCATTTCCAAAAGTTTCCTCTTTCTCCTTTTTGGTCAGTCCTCTCCAGCCCCTACTCTGAACCTCCAGCAATCACTGATCTTGTCTCTTTCATTTAGTTTTGCTTTCCCCGGAACGTTATATAAATGAAAGTATACAGAACATAGCCTTTTGTGTCGACTTTCTTTCACTTAGCATAATGCAATTTAGATGCATCTATATTGTTGCACACATCAGTGGTTTATTAGTTTTCTAATAGTAAAGAGAGCATGCCGTTGAATACTCACAGCTTGGTTTTCAATTTACCAGGTAATAGACATTTTCCGTTTTTATTTTTTTCTAGTTTGTAGTGATTATGAATAAAGCTACTTTATATATTCATATATAGGTTTTCATGTGGACTTATGTTTTCATTTCTCTTGTGGAAATAACCAGGAGTGGGATTTCTGGGTTGAATGATAAGTCATGTTTAGCTTTATAAGACACTAGCAAACTGTTTTCCTTGATGGCTGCACTGTTTTGCATCCTCACTGCAGCGTATCAGTTCCAGATGCTCTGCATCCTGGCCAGGACATGAGATTATTAGAGACTGTGTATGTGTGTGTGCAATTTTAGTCATTCTCAGAAGTGTGTAATATCAATAAGATTTTTATAAGTTTCTTCATGTGCTTTTTGTGGTGCAGCAGGAGGTTGGGTTTATTCCTACCTAATTCATTACTATTGTTATTGTTTTTCCATTTGTTTCTTTTTTTATTGTTGTAAGAACACATCACGTTAGATCTACCCTCCTAAATTTTTAAATGTGCAGTACAGCATTGTTCATTAGAGGCATGGTACTGTTTAGCAGATCTCTGGATCTCATTTACCTTGCATAACTGAAACGTATACCTGTTGAATAGCAGCTCCCCATTTCTCCCTCTCCCCAGCCCCTGGCAACCACCATTCTACTCTGTTTCTGAGTTTGACTACATCAGATACCTCGCATAAGTGGAATCATGGAGCATTTGTCCTTTTGTGGCTTATGTCATTTCACATGTCATAGAGGGTCATCTATGTTGTCTCATATGGTAGGATTTTCTTCTTTTATAAAGCTAAATGATATTCCACTGCATGTATTTACCACATTTTCTTTATCCATTCATCTGTCGATGGACACATCGTTTCCACTTCTTAGCTATTGTGAATGATGCTGTAAGATGAAAGTGCAAATATCTCTTTGAGATCATGGTTTTAATTCTTTCGGATAAATACCCACAAGCGGAATTACTGGATCATTTGGTAGTTCTACTTTTGATTTTTTGAAGGACCTCCCTACTGTCTTTCACAGCAGCTGCATCATTTTATATTCCCATCAACAGTGTACAAGGGTTCCTTTTTCTCTACATTCTTGCCAACACTTATTATCTTTTTTCCTTTAAATAATGACCATTCTAACAGGTGTGAGACGATATTTTATTGTGGTTTTAATTTGCATTTCCCTGATGATTAGTGATGTTTGAGCATCTTTTAATATACCTGTTGGTCATTTGTATGTTTTTCTTTAAAAAATTGACTATTCAAGTCCTTTGCTCATTTTAAATCAGGTTATTTGGGGTTTTTTTTTGCTATTTAGATGTAGGAATTACTTATATATTTTGGATATGAATCCCTTATCGGATGTATGGTTGGCAAATATTTTCTCCCTTTCTGTAGGTTGTTTCTTCACTGGGTTGATTGTTTTCTTGGCTACGTGGGAGCTTTTTTTAGTTTGAAGAAATTTCACATCTATTTTTGCTTTTGTTACCTGTGTTTTAATGTTATATCCAAGAATTCATTGCTAAGACTAATGTCATGAAGATTTTCCCTCAAGTTTTCTTCTAGGGGTTTTACAGTTTCAGGTCTTACATTTAAGTCTTTAATCCATTTTGAGTTGATGTATATGTGTGGTATAAGATAAAAGTCCAATTTTATTCTTTTGCATAGGGATAGCCAATCTTTCCAATACCATTTGTTGAAGAGACTGTGATTTTCCACTGAGTCAGGGGTGTTCCCATACACTCAAGAGTTTATTTCAGGGCACTGTATTTTATTCTATTGGGCCTGGACCCTGGGCCAACGGCAAGCTATGGCTGTAGAAATTGGACTGAAGACTGGGGCCACGGGGGCTACTTGACCCTGAGATAGGCCTGAGAACTAGGTCTGCAGGTGCTGGCCTGGAGCCTAGGTCCGTAGACACTGGCCTGCCACTGGGGCATGGCCTGCAGTCTGGAGCCAGGTTTCACTGGGGTAGGCCTGGTGCTCGTGTCTGTGACAAAGTCAGTGCTCACTTTACTCTCCTTCTCCAATGCAATCGGGTATCTAGCCTGGCTTAGAAGAGAAATGATGAGGATGAAGTGAAATTGTTTTTCCTACCCTCCTAAATGCACTTTTCTTATTTTTGTGCTATGCCCAGGTGTCATAATCTCTTATCTGATTCCGTAGCTCTTGTGAAGGTATTTTCATGTGTAATGGTTGTTCAGATTTGTGTTTCTGCAAGGGGATGAGTGCTGGGAAGTCCTGTTCCACCTTGGCTCTCCCTCCTCCAAGCAGTCTCTTATAATTCTTTTTATTTCTGTGGTGGTGTTGTAACGTTTCTTCTTTCCTTCCTAATTTTACTTATTTGAGTTTTTTCTCTTAGCGTATCTAAAATTTTGTCAATATTTTTTTATCTTTTCATAAAACCAACTCTTAGTTTTGTTGTTTTTTTTCTATTGTTTTTCTATTTCATTTACTTCTGCTCTAATCTTTATTATTTCCTTTCTTCTGCTAACTTTGGGCCTTTTTCTTTGTTTTCTAGCTCCTTGAGGTGTAAAGCTAGATTATTTCAGATCTTTTTTTCCTTTTTATATGGGCATTTATTGCTATAAGCTTTCCTCTTAGTACTGCATTTGTTGCATCTTACAGGTTTTGGTATGATGTGTTTTTGTTTGTTTTAACATATTTTGTAATTTCTCTTTTGATTTATTCTTTGAGCACTGGATGGTCAGAAGTATGTTATTTTATTTTCACATATTTGTAAAATTTCCAGTTTTCCCTCTGCTGTTGATTCCTTGTTTTATTCTTTTGTGGTCAGAAAAGGTACTTGGTGTGATTTCAGTTTTCTTAAATGTGTTAAGACTTGTTTTGTGTCCTAACATATGATCAATTATAGAGAATGTTTCAGGTGCACTTGAGAAGAATGCACATTCTGCTTCTGTTATGTTGAATGTTCTGTTGTATGTATACGCCTGTTAGGTTTCTTTGCTCTACAGTGTTGTTCAAGTTCAATATTTCTTTATCGATTTTCTGTCTAGATATGTGGAGGACACACAGTAACCTTTGTGTTACAAACCAAATAATAATTCACGAGGTCTTTAAAACAACATCAGAAAAATATTTTTAGGAACTCTAATTTCATTTTTACATTTACTATTTTTTCATCAAATTATATCAGATGCAAGCTTTTTATTAGCAAAGTTTAAAGTAATATAGAATAAAATAAAAATCTTCCACCATCCAAAGGAAACTAATTTTTTGTTTGTTAAATTTACTCCCTATAGTTTTTCTCTGCACATAGATATATCAAAAATGACTTCCTTTTCATTAAATATTTATTGAACATATACATGTATACTTTTCTTTATATGTACTTTGATTTTCTTCTGCTTTTTGTTTTATTCTTAGGACATATCTGTCTTTTCTTGTTAAACTATCAATTTTTTGTGAATCATTGTAGATTTATCATGGGCTTTAATGTGGTATAGCTAATTTTCTTTCATTATTTTTCTGACCAGTTTTTGAGCTTTTCTTCATTTTAATGTGTTTTACTATTTATTTATTTATTTGTCCTTTTTGAGACCAGGCCGCACCGTGCTCAGCCAGTGAGCGCTGCGAGTGCACCAGTCATCCCTATATAGGATCCGAACCTGCGACGGGAGCACTGCTGCCCTCCCAGCGCCGCACTCTCCCAAGTGCGCCACAGGCTTGGCCCTTAATGTGTTTCACTAAATCACTGAATTTTTCATCTATTCACAGAAAAAAATTCTAGTTAATCCATTTGTTTATGTCTTTGTATACCTGTAATATTTTTGTCACCTTTGCACGTAAGTCAAATGTTGACTAATTACATAATTCTTAGATTAAAGACCATTTTAATCGAATTTTCTGAACAATATGCCATTTCCTGCTGGAAATCAGTTTCAGATGAGAAGTTGGAAAAGACGTGATTTTTCATTCTTTGAAATTAACCCCAAGTAACTTTTTTTTCTATGTGGATATTTGTATTTTTTTTCTTTATCCTTAACCATCAAGAATTTCACCAAAATATGTCCAGCAATGTGTCTCTTTTTACTTATTTCCCATAGAATTATATAAATCTATTCCAATTTATAGATATTTACCTCTCTTTCTATTTTTAAAGTTCTGCAAATATTTTATTTCCTTGTTTCTTTTTCTCCCATAGAAACATTATTGCTTCTTTGTATCTCCAAACTCTGCTTTCTGTATTGGTCATTTTTCTTCTCATCTTTACTCTTCCCTGTCTATTGGCATATAGCTTCTCTCATCACTTATTCCCACATTGGAATGTATATTAGAATCACCTGGAGAACTTTTTATACCACACATTTTCAAGCCCTGTTACATCAAACTGAATTAAACTCTGCAAGGGTAGTGTCCCATGTCTGTATATTAGAAAAGCAGTCCATGTGATTCTTATGCAGTTGGCTTGTTGACCAGTATTTGAGAATTAATATTCGGCATCATATTCTTATCTGCTTTAACATTCAGTCTATTGCCTCCAATACAGATTTTTAATTTTATTTTATTTTGGTTTCTCTAAATTGTTTTCTCGTATGTTCCCATCCTATTTTTGTCTTACTAGTGTTCTTTCTGGTTATATCAGTTCATCTCTTGTTTTATGGAACTATGAAACCAGATGGAGTCACATTTTCTTCTATGGTCACAAGCATGCCTTTCCTCTAAATCTTAAATAGATTAATTTCCTCTTTTTATGCTATGAAGTCTTTCATAGGCTTCTTTAATTGGAAAAGGTATAGTCAAGGCTAATATGCTATTTACAAGGTGTGTTCATTTGCTTTGATCTCCTTTACTGTATATTGCTGTGCTGCCAGACTTTCTCAAAATACACAGTGAAACAAAAATTAATCTACACGGTCCCTAGTAAAAAATTTTTTTATAGATTCTTTTATTTACTATTCCTTTGACATATGGTTATGGATTCTTTTCTTTCTTTTTCTTTTTTTTTTTTTTTGATGACCTATTCTTCGAAATATGAATAGGAGACTTTATTCCTGAATAATGTGCTAGAAGAAAATTTCAGTCCCTTGTGAACACTGAGTATTCCCAGGGCTTTCCTGTCTCTGTACTTACCTGTCACCAAGGAGATTCCAGGTTGCACTTTGTTACAGCCTGTGCTCTTTACTCCTGGTTGAGTTGAATAGCTAGGAGATGTGGTTTCACTAATGGATGTAGAGAGGATGTTATTGATATATAGGCATGAAAGGAGGAACCAATTCTGGCTCTTTAAAAAAATATGCATTACATAACAGGTGAACTGTTTGTTCGGGCCCAATTTCTTTGATATCGGGCTTCCCTGAAAATGACTGAAAACTTTTTTTTATGTAATGTCTCTCTAGCCATGTTGCTTGTTCAAAGGTCTAGACTAGCACTATTTCTTAGAAATATGCCAGCCACACAATGTAATTTAAAATTTTCTATTAGCCACATTAAAAAAATGTAAATAAAAACTAGTGAAATTAATTTTAATAATATATTGCACTTAATCCACTACATAAAAAATTTAAATATGTAACCAATGCAGAAAATTATTCATGAGATATTTCACATTCTTATTTTTGTTCAAAGTTTTTGAAATTTGCTGTGTATTTTACACTGACAGAAAATTTCTATTTGAAATAGCCACATTTCAAGGGCTCACCAACCGCATATTGCTATCACACAGCAAGACCTGGATATTGATCAGTTTTCAATCAACTCAACTGTGCAATTTTATGAGGGAAATTTCCTCCCAAAGTTTATTAAAATTTTCATAGATAACTTTGGCTTCCACTACTGTTATAAGTTTATGTTTCTTTTCATATTCTTGGAAAAATTTCTGTGAGAAGTTTGGCTACGTAAATTTAATTTGGCTGACTAGTCATTATTACCTCCTGGAGGAGCCTGACACTTAAAATTAAAGAATAATTAACTTTATAGTTTTGAATATTAAATATGGAGTATTATCTAATTGCATTGCAACCCTTCAATTATTTATATTACTATGATTTAAAAAAATTCTGATAAGAACTGTTTATTTGCCTTTGCTATAAAAAGATATTTAATATCCATATACTTTGTTGCTTTTAAACTGGCTTCAATAACATTTATTAGAAATCTTTGAAACATGGCTTATTTCTTTCCCTCAAAATCCAAATGTTCATATGCTGACAGCTGACAAAGAAATTAAACTTTTTTCTTCTTCCAGAGCTTCATCTTGAGTATATCCCATTATTCCCACATTCATCAAAGTGAGATAGAGGATTGGAGGAAAAATAAAGGATTATCACATCTGACATTGTTTGTTACCCCTCTAGATTTTCATCTGTTAGAGTCCTCAAGCCTCCTAGGCCTTTAAATATCATACACACATACTTTAAAAAGTTCATAAAAAATTGAATTAAAAGATAGTGTGTTTTCCATAAACTTTTTCCTTTTTTTTTTTCTTTTTGTCTTTTTTCGTGACCAGCAACGGATCGCAACCCTCGGTGTTGCGCCCGCACGTCGCTCAGCCAGTGAGCGGCTGGTCTGTATGTGGGATTCGAACCCTCGGCGGGAGCGCCACCACGCTCCCAAGCAGCGCACTGTAGCAGTGCGCCACCGGGCCGGCCCTCTATAAACTTTTTGATGGCCCCTTATATCCTTGCCTTCGTACACAGAGAATTTAGCTGGATATACCAGTCTTGTCAAGAAAATCAGTAGCCATTATCTAAGGAAAAATTATATCAGGTTTGGCATGTAGTTTAGGCTATGATCTTTCTAGTACTAGAAAGCCATTGTCATACTTGCCCTGATTAAAAGTGATGTAGATCCTTTCACATACCAGCTCATTTACTTTTCTTCCACTTATCCTTTCTTCAACTTAGAATATTCCTAATCAAGAAAATAAGAATATTCTGGTAGAATGCTTTTATAATGCCCTTATTGGGGAATATAGGATTAACATCAATAAACACTTAAAATGATCTCTGACACTTGCAACAAAACTGACAGTTTGCAGGAACCTGTCTGGTCCAGCTTATAACAACATATGTTGTAGTAAAATGTGACATGATATAGTTCTACTGGAGCAGAGAGTATAATGTTGGGTTGTCTGTGGCACACTTAGCTGGAGACGGTTTCATTGTGGCATAATGTCTAGTTAAAAAATCTCTGCAGAGTAAGGCTTTGAGCATAATTAAGAACACCTTTGGGGAGAGCTAGTTGTCCTTTCCTCTGTGATGTTCAAAGGAATCACCCAAGCTAAGATGAAACCAAAAAATTAATCCAAATTATTTATTTTTGGCATCAACTATAATTTCCCCCTGGAGCAAGGGAGATATAGCTCAATTCCCCATTAATCTTCATGATCCTTCAGCCTCATTCTCCCTTCTTCTGTTTACTTTACAAAGTCCACTGAGGACAGATGTGAACAAAATTCAGAGACAGTCCTTCAAGATTCATTTCCCAGTGAAATTTTGTCCTAACTAGGTTAAGCAGAATTTCCCATGGTACTTGCTTAGTGCTTTTGAAAACATTTCATGAAAATGATGTTCACAATGAAACTGTTGATATGGAATTAACTTGGGGGAACTTTGGAAGATTATATGCTTATGGTTATTAGTGTTCCTCTTTGTTATGTATTTTTGTGACTCAACTTAATAATTCAAACTATGATATGGAAAACTTCTGAAAAACAGGTGGGTTTTAAAAGGAAATATGTACTCTTTGTTTTATGAGGAAAATCTTCTTATTGCACTAAGATGGGCTACCTTCTCAGATGAAGGACACACTGTCATTGCATATATTGGACCACAGAATAAATGAGATAACAATATGATCTGTGGGAAGAGCTGCTCAGAGACATTCTGCAGGGTGACTTTGTACTCAAGGCACCTATTTTCTGGGCTTGTTGCATGAGTTGAAAAGAATGCTTGCTCTGATCAATTTTTGTAACAGTAAATCTCATAGCAACAAATACATAAGGCTGTGAAAGGAGCTTAGCTTTGGAGAATAACAGAATTGGGTTGTACTAATAATTTCATCACTTATCAGCAATGTAACTTTTCATACAATATTTAAATTCTTTGGTCTCTTTTTTTTCTTCTGTGTAAAAGTGGTTTATTTGTACCTACTCCAGAAAGCTATTGAGGAGATTAAAAGAATGAATGTGAGTACTTCAGTCACCTTGTCTTTGCCCTATGTATAGTCAAAATAATTTCATTATTTGGTAAACTTCTGCTATTTATCTGTTTTAACATTACTGTTATTTAATTGATAATCAAAATATGTGAGAAAATAGGATAGGGTTACAATTTGCTGGCACAATAAGTCATAGAAATATCTGATAGAAAAATAAACTATGAGGGAATATTATCACTACTCTGATTGATCAGCTATTTGGATGCCTGCTATGGAAAAGAAACATACATGTTAAATATAGCTCCATCTTCACTACTTAGAGGCAAAGCAAAAGAAAAAAATATTGCTTTAGTTTAGTCTTATTATGAAATAGTTCTTTTAAGGTTCAGAGGTTAGTGAAAAATTGGTAAAGGGCCTCACAAAAATGATTACATTGTGTAATGTTGAATATATTAATTTCCTGAGAAAAAACATAAATGAAATCAGTGAAAAATGTTTTTAAAAGATAAAGTTCAAGTGTGAGGGAAAATAATATATAGCATACTTCTGATTTAAATAGAAACTTTGATAAAAATCTGTTATTATATATCTTGTTGATTTGAGTTTATAAAAATTAAGTGTAAATTTCCAGTTTTAGTGGAAATCTGATGGTACAAATTTTTACTTATTTATTCATTTATATATTTTTACTGAAGGCATCCATGAAGAACTTCTCTTAAGGATGGTGTACAAAAGCGAAGATAAAATGAAGTATGTTTTACAGGAGAATGGATGTTTCATGAATAAATTGATGTGTGCTAGTAAATTCAATGTGAAACATTCCCTTCTTGATATAGCAGCAATTCAAGTGTAAGCAGGTTAAATTTAGGGTCTTCTTAAACCACTGTTTCTTGGTACTCTTTCTGAATGATGAATACTTCATTTCAAAAATTTATCTGGGGAATTTTATAGACTGGGAAGAGAAGGTTATTTTAGTTTTTTATATTGTGCTCAGATCTCTTCTTTATTGTTATTTTTATTCAGTTTAAAGAAACTTTTTTGTATAATCGTTTCTATTACAGAATGTTATTTAGAAAGAATTTAAAGAATGAGTAAAAAAATAAGAATAAAAAATAATAGTAAAAATATTTTTTAAAATTTTTATTTCAAGTGTGTATTTTCATTGGTGCCATCTGTAATTGAGAGCCACTTTGAAGTATCTTAAGAAGCTCAGCAACCTCTGGCAGTTTCTTGCATTTCTTCTGTCTTTACACATGTTTGTGACAGGAGTGAAGTGGCGCATTGCTAACCAAGCTCCCCAAGGACTTTTTAAAAAATTTCTGGTTTAAGAGATTATTCAAGCCTCATTCAACAATAATTCCTCTGACTACAACAGTCATTTTTCCCACTCCATCCTGGCAACAAGTCCTATTTGGTATTCCTCTATTCGTTTTTGTTTGTATATTTTTATAAAATATTCTTTCCCCAACTCACTGTAACAAGATACCACTCTGTACAAAGTCTAGTCAGACCTAATTTTTATATCTTTTGTATTTTCTTAGAATGAACTTCAGTTTATCAATAAATAGAAATTTTAAAATTTATTCTTGTGTATAGAAAACCAAACTGCCTTGTGTTAAATGTCCCCCTGAAACTAATCCCCACTGTAAATATGGAGGATGGGAAATCCTATTGTGGTAATTGAAAGATGGGACCTCGAAGAAGTGATTAAGTTGATAGATTAATGATGGCAGTCAGGGGTGTGGTTCTGAGGGCTTTAAAAGAAGAGCACTTGAGAGCCTCTGCTCCATCATTTTCTACCATGTGAGATCCCTACATTGCTGTAAAGCAACCACCACAGAAGACCCTCACCAGATATGTTACCTGGGCTTTGGACTTTCTACCCTCTGAAACCATTAGCAATAAATTTCATTTTCTTTATAAAATATCCAGTTGCATGTATTTTGTTATAAGCGAGAGATACAGACTAATACAGAAAATTGGTACCAGAGAAGTTGGTTTTTGCTTATGACAAATGCTTGACAATCTGGAAGTGGCTTTAGAACTAGGTGTTGAGGAGAGGCTGGAGGAATTTGTAGTAATAGGCTAGAAAAGCCTAGATGCTGGTTAAAGTTTAGAAGACAAGAGCATTAGGGAAAGTTTGGAATGTTTTAGAGAATGGTTAAATGGTGGTGACCAAAATGCTTATGGAAATATGGACAATAAAGACCATTCTAAAGAGGTCTCAGATAAAAATAAGGAGTTTATTGGAAACTGGAGCAAAGATCAGCCTTGATAAAAGCTGGCAAGGAACTTGGCTGCATTCTGTTCATGCCCCAAAGTTTTATGGAATGTGGAATTTCAGGGTGATGATACCGGGTATTTGGTGGAAGAAATTTTTAAGCAGCAATGCATTAAGGAAGCTGCATGGCTACTTGTGACAGCCTATGCTGAATTATGAAGGAAAAGGCATAAGGTAAAGCCAGAATTTATAATTCAAAAGAAAGCAGAGGGCAAAAAATTGGAAAAATTTCAGCCTAGTCACAAAAGCAAGGGATGCTTTGCTGTGGAGAAGAGTACAGAAGAAAGGAACTATCAAGAGAAGGGAAAAAAGACCTTGAAGGCATTTAAAAGATCTTCAAGGCTTTGTCTTTCATTACTGGTCCAGAGGATTAGGGAGACAGAATGGTCTTGGGGAACAGGCCTGAGGCTCCTCCCACAGGCTCACTGGCCAGGGCCATGTCAGGAAGCTGCTTTCAGCACCAGCACTCCAGCTACTTTGGTTGTTCCAGCTGTGACTTAGTTGGCCCCAGGTATGGCCAGACCTGCAGCTTTGGAAAATACAAGCCAGAAGCTTTGGCAGCATCCAGGTGGTGGTAAGTCTGTAGGCTCACAGAATGCCAGAGCTCTGAAGGCTGGGAGACTCCATCCCAATGTCAAAGGATGTATGGAAAAACCTGGGGGCCCAGGAAGAGATCTGTCACGGGGCGGATTCACTGTACACTGCCTTTGCTAGAGCAATGCTGAGTGAAAACGTGGGGTCAGAGTTGCAGCAGAGAAACCGCATCAGCATCATGTCTAGTGGAGCCATGAGAGTGGGACTGCCACAGAGATCCCAGATCTGTAGAACTACCAGCGTGCAGTTACAGCCTGGGAGAGTTAAAGCATAGCAGGAAACCAGGAAAGCCATAGAAGTGGAGCTGCCCAGAGAATTTGAGGCCCAATCCCCACACCAGCATGCAGAGGAGGTCAAACATGGAGTCAAAGTACATGATTTGCCAGCTTTGAGATTTAATGCCTGCCTTGCTGTGTTTTGGACTTGCTTAGGACCTGTTACGCCTTTCTTTTGGCCTATTTCTCCCTTTTTGAATGGAAATATGTACCCCATGCTTGCTCCACCATTGTATCTTGGAAGTAGATAACTCGTTTTGATTTCACACTTTGGACTTTGGACATTGGACCTTTGAGTTGAAACAAGTCAAGACTCTGAGGATGAAATGAATGTATTTGTATGTGAAAAAGACATGCGTTTTGGTGAGTCAGGGGCAGAATGCCTTGGGTTGAATGTCCCCCCCAAAACTTAATCCCCACTGTAATTGCTGAGAGTGGAAAATCCTATTATGGTAACTGAAAGGTGGGACCTTGATGAGGTGATTAAGTTGATAGATTAATGGTGGTTGTGGGCTTAGTTCTTTTTTTTTTCTTTCACATTTTTTCTCGTCTGTGTTGGCTACTTCTCATTTTCTACTGTCAATTCTAGTTTATCCTCTGGTTTTGTACTGTTTTTCAACTTTCAGATGGCTTTAGAATTTTGTTTTTCTAAAAAAAAAATTTTATTATTTATTTTTAGCACATTCGTTCTTACACATTGCGATATTTCTGTATGCCCTTTACCAGACCTATCACTTCTCAAACCCCCTCCCTCCCTCACCCTCATCTCTAGTATCCTTAGGTTTGTTTTCTCCATCTGAAAGTTCAACTGTATTGTTGTGGTCTTTTCTTTTCCTTCCTTCTCTCCCTCCCTCCCTCCCTCTCTCTCTCCATAGTTCTGAGGGCTTTAAGAGGAGAGCGCATGATTCTCTCTCTCTTTTTGCTCCCCTATTTTCTGCCATGTGAGACCCCTGCATTGCTGTAAAGCCACCACCAAAGAAGACCCTCCCCATATGTGTTTCCTGAACTTTGGACTTCCCAGACTCTGAATTGTAAGCAATAAATTTCATTTTCTTTATAAGTCACCCAGTTTCAGGTATTTATGTTATAAACAACAGAAACCTATGAATACTTAAACTATGTTGGTAACTAAAAAGTCTATGCTTGGAAGAGCTCAAGCAGGTTAGCTTATGGGTGTATTTGATAATTGGGCAATAAGCCAGTGCTAGGCTAATACCTCATTTCAGGGGAAAATGTTTTAATTTAGGAGAATATATACTAAAGTTGTGAGCTTAACGGGAAGTATGTATGTATCAGATGGGGCCTTTCTCAGACTGATTAAATCTGTGTGTGTGCATATGTGAATACATGCCTATTTCCAGAAATCCATAGAGAGATTATACAAAATTTAGAAAAGTTTTTGAAAAGCAATTTGGATGCAGACCTTGGGGTATGGAGATGTTGTAGAAGAACAAATGATTTACAAAGTTGTAACAATTTGAGGGGCACTATACTTTTGGTTCATTCTGGCATGTGGGTGATATGTACAAGTCTATAGATTTTTGTTAAACTCTAGGGGAGAAATATACTACCAGTAAGAGGCTTGTTGATAATAACTCTTCAAATGCATTACTCCCCTTACAATCATCTAATGTCACACGTGGTAGATAAGCTGGATCGACTGAGTCAACAACATTTATTCTATCCTCCTTAATGTGTTTTCTGTATGGCAGACACTAGAAAGCTTAAAAGTAATATCTCAGACTTCCTTTGGAGCAGAAGCTCCAGATGTAATTTAAATTTGATCAATCAGATGCTCTCATGAGAAGACTGAATGTAGAGCAGGGTGAAGTGAGGAAAGGGAGGGCCTGGCAGGTGTTGTGCATTTTCTTGGTGCTGGGCCTGACAGAGGAGCCAGCAGTTACCACATCAGCTTTCTGATCCCTGGAGTTGAGCTGAGGCTCTATCTTCAATTCCCCCATTTCCTGATTGAAGCCCAGGTAGCAGCTGAACGAGTTTTGCAGTGATGCTCAATATAGGAATTGTTCCTGCAAGCCCTGCCCAGAGCAGGTTCCTCCAGATTATCCAGCAATTTTGTAATCATCCCATTTTCAGTATTAAATCCCTTTGGTTTACAATAGCCACAGAGTCTTCTATTATGCGCACTTGAGCACTGTTACACAGGTTCTTGATAATTTTTTTCTCTTCCTGTGACTTGTTCCCTCAACACAGCATTCCTCCTTGAGTGTCTATTTTAATCAGTACCTACATTAAACAATGTCTACTTAAGGCCAGGATTAACAGAGATAATCTCTCTATTCACTGCAGAGACACATTAATTGAAAATCAATTCAAGAGGCTCAGAGATGGAGATGGCATGATGACAAATTCACTCAGTTTTTTGGGGGACTTATATTCAGAGTTAATGACATATTTATAAAATGAATAGCAATCTATTCCAAGAATAATTAAGAGCCACCTATAGCCTAGCAATACTTATCTCAAATTTAACAGCTGAGAGCGGACATCCTCTCCTTCCAAATCTTGGGGGAAAGCATCTATTTATCACCATTAAGTACAATGTTAGCTACAGTTTTTATAGATGTTCTTTATCGAGTTGAGGAAGTTTCTCTCCATTCCTGGTTTGCTGAGAGTTTTTAAAATCAAGAACAGGGGTGCTGGATTTTATCAAATGTTTATTCTCCATTAATTCCTATGATCATATGGTTTTTCTTCTTTAGACTGTTGATGTGATGGATAACATTAATTAATTTTCCAGTGCTGAACCATCCTTGCATACCTAGAGTAAATCCTACTCAGTCATGTTGTATAATTCTTTTTACACATTGTTAGATTTAGTTTGCTAGTATTTTGCTGAGAATTTTTGCATGTATGTTCATGATGGATATTGATCTGTAGTTTTCCTTTCTTGTAATATTTTTATCTGGCTTTGGTGTTAGGGTAATGCTGGCCTCATAGAATGAGGTAGGAAGTGTTTCCTCCAGTTCTATTTTCTTCCTTAAATACTTAGTAGAATTTACCAGTAAAACCATCTGGACCTAGTGCTTTAATTTTTGGAATATATTTATTATTGATTCAATATCTTTAATACATACAAGCCTATTCCAATTATCTATTTCTCTTTGTGTGAGTTTTGGCAGCACATGTCTCTCAAGGAATTTGTCCTTTTGATTTTAATTATCAAATTCATAGGTATACAATTACAATTGTTCACATCATTTCTTTTTTATCCTTTTAAAATCGATGGGATCAGTAATGATGACTCCTATTTCAATTTTTATATTAGAAACTGGTGTCTTCTGTTTTATTCTTGATTAGCCTGACTACAGGTTTATCAAGATTATCATTCTTTTCAAAGAGCGGGATTTTATTTTCATTGATTTTTCTATTGTTTTCCTGTTTTCAAGTTTATTAATTTCTGTTCTAATTCTTATTTATTTTATTCTGCTTGATAGGCTTAAATTGCTCTTCTGTCTCTATTTTCCTAAGGTGGAAGTTTAGATGGTTGATTTCAGATCTTTTCTTCTTTTCTAGCATACACATTTAATGCTGACATTTTCCTGTAAGCCTTGTTTTTCACTGCATCCTACAAATTTTGATGAGTTGTATTTTCATTTAGTTAAAAATATTTTAAAACTCCTTTTGAGATTTGTTTTTGACCCATGTACTATTCAGAAATTGTTTAGATAATCTAAAGGAAAAAATTCTACATAGGTTAGTTTCTCTAACTTTATTACTAGAGTTACTTAGTATTTATCCTGTAATTATCTAACCATTAGATTAATAGACATATTTTGATCCCAGACATCTAAATATGGAACTGTATATTTCATATTTAAGTCTCTTAGCATACCAGAAAGTGGACGTAAGAAAATGAAAATTTAATAAAATTGACCAAGAAGGTTCATCCTTTTTATCAGCTCTAAGGTTACCCATGGGTAAGGTTAATTAATATTCTTTTAAAATGTGTGTTAATAACTTTATTTTTGAATGAATGAAATGTCTTTATTTATATCTTGAAATAGATGGCAACTTTTATTCTTCTGAGTGAGGATAAAAACATAGTAAATGCTTTCATCAAGCAATTATATAATGTATCTGACAAAGTAAACTGACATTTATGATCAATTTACTTTGTAGATCAGATTTTATATAACATGTAAAAGAATTTCTACATTACTGAAAAAATAGATGAATGCTACTGAAAAATTATGTGTGCTGAATTTTCCAAAGATAAGAAAATGTGCCTTGTCACAATATAATTTAACACAGGAAAAGGGAGTTGTGTTCACTTAGGTTCTCACTGAACCTGTCTCAAACCTAAAGTTTTATATAAAAAAATGATGACAGTTTGGGAGAGCCTGATGACCTTTAAATACTCCACCCAGTTGAAAGGACTGCCTCTATGTTTTTGCTGCATGTAAATGCTGTGAAATACTCCCTCTTCCTAAGGATATTTCAGCACTCAAGTGTAATAATAGTGTGAGGCTTCCTTACCACATGTATCTGAAAGCAGCATATCTGTCCCCTGACAACATACTTCGGTGGTAAGGGTTTATCTTGCCAGTGCTTTTTGCTACTGGCCTTTTGGAGAAAAACTCCCATTTTATTATCTACTGTCCCTCAGGGAGAATGTAACGGATGGTGGGTCCTGATGCCAAAGGACCTCACATCCACTGTCCTGACTAGGCAAAAGCAATTATATGTTCCATAGAAGGGGACATGTGAACTTGCAGCAGGGAAAGCAAACCAAACAAGGACAAGTGGTTTTATAGGACACAGAATTAATGAGAAAACCAGAATAATACATTTAAATGTCAGTGTACTGTGCACTTTCAAGGAATTATGATTACAGTCCATAAAGGGCTTTTGGGAAAAAAAATACATGATTTTAGAATTTTAAATAGTAACTGAACAGTCAAAAAAGGAAATGACAACCAAGTTAGTTTTCAGAGAGATTAGGTAAAATAAAAATATCTTAACATAGTGCAAAAATGCAAAGAAATAAAATTGTACCTATATTCTGTATTAGTTGGTAATAAGATTTTTATAAGGAAAAAATAGAACAGATGGAGACATATGTTGGTCAAAATTCTTCCTGCAAACAATAGAATGCTCTCTGGCTAGTTGAAGAAGTAATGAAATTTATTAACATGTATTTGGCAGAATCTCTGCAATCCAACTGGAGAGCTAGTATGACTGTGGGGATAAACACAATGCCCAAGGGAAACTTAGGGGCTTTTCTAGCAAAAACAAACTGCCCCCACCACTTGGCACCTTTGCCACTCAGGACTGAGGATCAGATGATGAAGCTAGGCAGACAGGAATAATGCCCCAACACAAAGGGGCTTCCATAGCACAGACAGCATTGCTACTTAGGACTGGGACAAAAGCTCTCTACCCTACTATGCCACCCTGAGAGCATGGCATTTCTACCACCATGCCTACTGGAAGATCCATTCTCCCACCTGAGTATTTTGGCTTCTAAATTGGAGGGTAGAAGTCACATTGTGGAGAATTAGGGATAGCATTTCAAGATGTTAACCTACAAATGACCAATATCCAGTAGAAGATATAATATTCCACATACTGGTAAAATTTCTTTGAGAAGAAAAGAAATTTGAATTGTTAGATCAAAGATGCATGCCACATCCCAGAAAGATTAACTTAAGAAGACGGAGACACAACCATATCCGGAATATAGTTCTCTTGGTTGGTTGCCAGTGAGTTACTATTATGCTTTGTAGTTTGGGAGATTGGGTGTGGGATCAATATTATTCTGTTTCCAGACCCATAAATATTCCCCCTCCCACCATATTTTTGCCCTTCTTTTTCACTTCTCCTCTCCCTCTCTCAGACTTGTAGGTTCTGAAACTTGTAGACTTGTAGCTGACTTCTCTGGGTCAGCTGCCTTTCTCACTGCAGAGTCCTTGGCACATTTTCCAGACTGTAACTCTTGCTCTGCCTGTCAGTATGTAATCACTCCCTTTAGAAATTCATTAAAAACACCTCTGTTCTCACAGTTCCATTTCTCAATCTTTTTGCTATTGTTGGTTTATATTATATTTACTCCTTTACTATCATTTCAATGAAGCCTCAGGAGGCAAGGGATATAAATCTGTTTTAAGTTTACTATTGTTACCTGTAAATCTCCGGTAAGTGTTTTGTAAAAATTATTTTGTAATTCTAGTCGAATCATAGTATTAAAGATCCATGTGAATTCATTTACTATTCTTTTCCTTGCATTAAATTAAAATGATAATCTGTTGTTTTTAGATGATAATGAAGCACTTCCAGTGGAATGTTTAACACCTGTCACTTTCTTTTATGTAATCTCATTCAGCATTTCATTCATTTCCTTGGTTCTTTCTGTTGTCTGAAATGGAAAACAGCCGGCCACCCACAGGAAAAAGAAGTATGAAAAATTGGTTTTGTAATTTTAGTGATTATACACTTAAAGGTGGTGAATGGGCCAAGGATGTCTGAATACGTAAAGCAGACAGAGTAGAAGAGGACCAGCCCAATAGCTGTCCTCTTTCAGCAAATGTTTTCAACTTGCTGCAATGTAAAATTGTTTATGTGTGTTTTAATGGTCTCTTCTCTACCCTGTTGGTGGAAGGATTCCTCTAGAATTATGGGGATGGCTGAACATAGGATGCCCAACACTGAACTTATGAGATTGATAGCAGTTTATTAGTCCCATGTACTCACAGTCTGGGGGAGGAGGACACTGCATACTGTGTAGGGCCACACAGGTGAGCAACCAGGAGCTGTGGTAGGCAGGCTTCAATAGGATGCGGTGCCTTTGGTTCCTGGGAGGATGAGATTGGCTTGTTAGAATAATTCTGCAGGATGGCATGGAACTGAAACCTGCTGCTCAGGGATAAGCAAGAACTGTGTCTGGTCTGTTTAGTAAGGAGGATTGTTTGGCTAGGGGAATTTATCCACAGGAGCATGATGGGGAGGGGAACTTGCTTAGGTCAGTCAAGGCTCTTTTGATTTCACCAGTTGTCAAGGCAGTGCATAGTATTGGACCTTAATTTTAGGCCTTAAACCACAGTGTGCTTCATATGTGAATAAATAATCATTGGTTTGTTCACTTTTGTCCCCTTTTACTTAAGTAGATTCACCAGATTTATTTTCTGAGTAGGTATATCCTATACATTCTTGAGAAGTCTTCCATTTCTAGAAGTTCGACCCTGTTAAGAACTATGGTTCCTAATCTCTAAAAAACGTTTTCCAGACTGAATGACTCAAATTGGTATTGTCCATATATAAAATGCATTTATCAAGTTAAGTAGATTCATTGGTGCAAATGACCCATCCTGAACACTTTCTCAGTTGAAAGCAGAGCAGCTGAACACATGCTTTTTAAGAAAAAAAATTTTCGAGTCTCCTTAAGGAGATCATTGTTGATAGAAATCCTACATACTTCTTTGGCTACTTATTGATGCCTTAGTTATTTACTACTATATTTTTGAGACAGTCTATTATAAATCTTACAAGTAACTTAAAGTTCTGACTTTAGAGAAGAGGAAAGACTTGTTAGGAAAAGGAAAAAAATTAAACAGCAATATTTGGCTTAAGTCTCAATCAACTATTTTATGATTAATGGAAACATTTCTGAATGAAAGTCTGTTTGAGCCATGGAAAAGTAAATTCAACTTCAGATTTCAAAGCTATCATTCAGGGAAGGGAAATCAACAAGAGAGGAAAACTGGCATAGTGGAAAAAAGATTGGAGTGTGAGTCAAAAGGCCCTGATCTTGTTTTGAGATCTGACTTCACAGTACTGAATCTCTCTTTGTCCTAGTTTCTTTCCACACCTGTAAAATGAGGAATTTGTCAAAATAATCTCATAGGTATAATCAAACTCCAAAATTTATTTTGTAATCCAAGAAGTCTCTGGACTCTAACTTTTTATGATCATGTCAGAGGCAGCATTTTCATAGTGCTCAGGACTTCTGCATTTTATTAGGATAAACATCAGTCTCCTCAACCACTCACTTTCTGTGTATGTGGAACATTTCTTCTAATCATTATCCCTCTTGGAAATTAAATAAAAGTCTAACAGGAGTGCCAAAGTATAAACAGACTAATAAATGTTTTAATGTAGTCACCTCGTTAATTTTCAGAGAACACCATAAAAGGAGGTCATAAAATACACTTCTCAGCTAAGAGTACTGTCAGCTGCTGGCTGGAACATTACTCCCTGCTATCTTAGAAACTCCTTACCAGCAGGTGAAAAAAGAATAGTAGTATTTTTGAAGTTATATTTAATAGAAAATATGTGAAAATATCTTTGGAAATTAAAAAGAACCATAGGAATAAAAGCAATTAGCCAACTAGCCAACTAACTGGCTCCAAAAATAATTTGAGTTGTACTAAACGCAGCCTTTCTTTGATCTCATAAAATCTCCAGGGATATATTTGCCCCTTAATGTAGAATAATAATACTGATAATAATACAGATAGCTGATGTTTATTAGGTACTTACTATTAAAAATGTTTCATACATCATTTATTCTTCATGATTCTATGAAATAGATATTATACCTATTTTATATATGAGAAGACTAGCATAGGGAATTTAAGTAACTTGTTCAAAGTCACACAACTCTTAAGTGGAAGGCCATGATTTGAACCTGACATCTAAGATCAGAAATGGGAATACTAATCACTATGTGGAACAGCATTGAGGGCACTAGAATAAGAAGATGCAATCAAAAGGACAAGCCAGTGCTGCCAGAATACCACACACGTGGGGCAAAGGCAAAGAAAGAATCCTAATATAAGTAGAAGACAGGATAGAGGTTTATTAACATTCCATTTTGGGCTTAAGAAGAAAGCAATCATTTTCTTTTTTCTTTCTCTTTAATTTTTGCAGACACCACAGTACAGACAAGTGGGCCTTTGAGAGGTGAAGGAAAGCTGTAGGGAGATTTGGTGTTGACTGTATGGACGAGATATAGCCCACACTCTTTGTTGCTCCCTCAGCAGCTGTCTTCTGCTACTCATCTTTTTGCTGGCAGAATCTTCCTCTTATGAGAGGAGCTGAAAAGGCCAAATACTCACTTCCCAAATCCCTTGCAGCTAGATGTGGGCATGTTCTAGCCAATAAGATGCAAGGAAAAGTTTGTTGGAGAGTTTCTGGACATGATGTTCCTCATTGATAAAAAGAGAAATGTGCAAGGAGAGCCCACTCATGCATTCTAGATTTGGGGAGTTGTCCTATCCTATTTGGATCTGCTGCAGGCCATCCAGAGACCATAAGGGGAGGCCCAGCTGAAGTACAGAGGGCGGTGGAGGAGAAAGATGGGAAGAAATTAGATCCCAGCTGACTTACTGTATTACTTCTTTTAGAAGTTTATTTTTAACCCTCGCTTTTAGGTCATGATCCATTTTGAGTTAATTTTTGTATAGACGCAAGATAAGGAGTTGAGGCTTGATTGTTGATTGGCTGATTGCATACAGATAACCAGTTATTGCAGCAAAATTATTTGGAAAGATTATTCTTTCCTCATTGAATTTGATTGGCACTTTTGCAAAAATCAACAGATATTCTA
>NW_007728082.1:174981-175985 GCF_000696425.1 Galeopterus variegatus | reverse complement strand
ATGAATAAAAAATTAGAACTGTTATGTCCTATGTTCATAAAAAGATAAATTAGAACTTTTATCATTATGAAATTATCTTTATCCTTGGGAATATTCTTTGCTCTAATATCTATTTCGTCTTATATTAACAGTCATTCCAACTTTCTTTTGATTAATGTTAGCATGGTATATCTTTTTCCATCCTTGTACTTTTAATCTATCTATGTCATATATTTAAAGAGGATTTCTAATAGGCAGCTTAGAGTTGGGTCTTGCTTTGTTTTTAAGCCAATCTTAGAATTTATGATTTTAAATTGGTGTTTTTAGACTGTTTACATTTAATGTGATTATTGTTTCTTCAAATACTTTCAGGCAATGCTTACTCTAGCCTCAGGTAGTTTTTTTTTTCACATGTATGCACTGTTCACTACTCAGCTGAAGACACAAGAAAGATCTTCTGAAGATCTCTAAAATTTCCCTTCTATGGAGTGCTCTTCTTTTTGGTACTATGTTCTACAAACTCTAATTGTCTTGTTCTCCCCAGACTCAACTCAGGGAGCCCATCAAGCTTTACCTGGGTTATCCTTTCCTGTGCTCTAGCCTAAAAACTTTCTAGGCAGTAATCTGAACACTTCTTTGCTTACAATATTTTTGGATCACTGTTCTATACTAAATGATGTCCCTATTTTGTTTGAATTTTTAGTTTTAGGTGGGAATGTAAAGCCAGTCTTTGTTACTCCATCTTGCTTATAAGTAGAAGAATGAGTCAATGTAAATTTAAAAAGTAAAAACACTCTGCATAGGCAATCCACTTGTCAAGTCTATCATTATTCTTTTATGTATACTTACTTTTTGAGGTATATTTTATATACTGTGAAGTGCACAAATCTTAAATGTATGGTTTGAATTTTACATCTGTATATACATATGAAAACATGCTACCCATATCAAGGTATAGAACATTTGTATTACCCTAGAAGTTTTCTTCATGTTCCTACCCAGTTAGTACCTACCACCCCTGCCCT
>NW_007728082.1:172005-174278 GCF_000696425.1 Galeopterus variegatus | reverse complement strand
CTGGGACTGTCATATGTTAAGTGAGTTGTCCTAATAAATGATGCAGCTGGAATTTGAATCCAAGTTGGTCTGGCTTCAGAGCCTGAGATTTCTTTATTAGAGCAAAATTATTAGATAAGTGCTGATGGTAGATATGGAATCCCTAATTTATATGTATTAGTCAAACTTTTCTGATTATTAACTGATCCTATTTCTATGATTTTTGATTACCCAGTTAGTTCCTTCAAGTACAGAACACATTGTAATTCAAAGTTCACGTTTCAGCAATGGGGTTATGTCAATAAAAAAAGTTATACACTTGTTCACACAGCAGTTATTTTTAGTGGTTCAGAGATTGTGATATATAGATGTCAGTCTTATGATAGATTTTATACATCTTCAGTCTGGCTATGTCAGTCTAAATCAATCTTGATTATGACATCTTCAGGCATCATCACATCCATAATAAATCCCTCTTAACCAAATGATTTTGTATGAGGAAAAAGCAATAAATCAATTTTATTCCTCAAAGACTCTTGAGTTTTATAAAAATGACTAATCTTAGTTTACAAAATTATTAAAAGTTTCTCTATGAAAATCACTTAGTTGTAGTCTTGTTCTGTCAATCCAAGCATTAGTTTATTACAACAATAATAAAACAATCATGAAGGACAGATAGCAAGATGAGCTAATTTCCTATGATACTAGCTGTGTGATGATTACGGAAATGGAAAATAAAGCTCTTAAGATCCATTACTAGGATGTAGTAGGATGTAGTTTATGGAGGCATTCATTTCATATGCACCTGTTAGTAAAAATCCTTCTGTCAGCACTTAAGCATATGTTTTCCAGGGTTATGGCTAGGCCAGTAAGTGTTTTTCTAGGGAAGGGTTTAAATTACAAGGGCCTAAGCTGACCTTGGAAAATAGACTTACACACATAACTGCAATATAAGTTGGCTTGAATTTTAATTTTAATAATGTGTGGATTGGTAAAGGAATAATTTAAGATAATCAGTGAACTAGAATGGAACACAGGTGAGTATGGATCGTAAGGTGAATTTAACAAGCGGATGTAAATTTAGAAGTAATGTGTTTCGGTTGGTTATAAGGACATTTTCTTCCAAAAAGATAAAGGAAGGATATAAGAGAGGTGGTAAAGAAGTTGGACATGACATGAAGAATCCCAAAATGCAGGGGAATGTGTGTGAACCAGTGGAGAGGGAGTTGAACTGAAGTCTTAAGGCAGCTGGATTCAAGTTCTCTGGTCTCTGTCTCCTGCCACTGTGTGGCCCCTGGCATGTTGCATAACTCTTCTGAAATCTGGTTTCCACCTCTGCAAAGGAAGGAGCCTATAGAAAATGTGTCCTAGAGTCCTCTAGTTCTGACCCAGTAACTGATTTTCCTACTTATCAGAGCAGTGTTCGGAACTACTGTCACTAGAGACAAAGGAACATGTCTAATCCCCCCGATCTGTGAAGAAACATTTTAGGCTGTTCTTACATATGAGACCACAGAAGATATGAGAATCACTTCAACCACAACTTCCCAGCAAATTGATCAGCTCATTCCATCTACATGGTGGAAACTGGCCAATAGGGTCTCATCCTGCCTGGTTTACTTGCAAATTACAGTCGCAAAACTTCTTAGTGCTGTTTTGCCATTAACTTTGTGAATATATCCCAAATCTTAATTAATAGTCCCTAAGTAAACTATTTCTGGGCATTATGTAAGAAGTCCATATTTAATTAAGAATACTATATATAAGAAGAATATTTTTAAAATAATAGCTTTTCTGTATTAGTGGATCTGAAGTATACTGAAATCAAAATAAGCTTTCTATAGAAAGATTTTTTTTTGTTTTTTGCTTCCTTTAATCAAAATGGGAGATATAATTCATTCATTAATTAAAAGAATATTTATTAAGAATTGCTACAGGCCAAGCATTGTTCTAGGAAAAGAGGATACAGCAGTGAACTGTTTCAGACAAGGTCTCGGCTCTCACGGTATATAATTTGTATTAATAACATAGTCTCAAATAGTGATAAGTGCACAAAAGAGCTAATCACTAAATAGGAATATTGGCACTTTTAGATAAGAGCAAGCAGAAAAAGGTTCTCTGAGGAGACTAGTGAGCTGAGATCTGAGTGAAAAGAAGTGAAGTTGAAGATTGAGATAAAGACTTCCAAGCAGAGGATACAGCAAGCACAAAGGCCTTGAGGAAGGTGTTAACATGAATTGTTTGAGTTTTAAAGAAAGATGAAGATGGCTAGAATATAGTGAACAAATGGGAGG
>NW_007728082.1:168936-171494 GCF_000696425.1 Galeopterus variegatus | reverse complement strand
GAAGTTGAAGATTGAGATAAAGACTTCCAAGCAGAGGATACAGCAAGCACAAAGGCCTTGAGGAAGGTGTTAACGTGAATTGTTTGAGTTTTAAAGAAAGATGAAGATGGCTAGAATATAGTGAACAAATGGGAGGCAGAGCTCTCTAAACTTAGTATACTGGGTTGTAAAGTAGAGATTATAACACCTTCCTCGCAGAGCCGTTAAGAGAACTGGAACATGCCTACTGTGGGCCATTGCTAGGAACGATAAGTATGTGCTTTTGTTCAGTGTGTGTAAAAGATCTGATTCATGTTCCAGACATGATTTTTTATAATTGTGCTATTTCACTCTTGCATAAATGAATGGTTAACAGATACAGTTTACAAAACATTATCATGTGTCTTGTATAATATATTTTTTAGATTTTAGAATCAGTGTACAGCATACCTAGTCAAAATTTTATGTACCTGGTCATTTGCCACGAATGTACCCTTATTTCTTTATGGCTGATCCTGAACTAAAAGCTAATTATTGTTGAGACTGGCTATAAAAACTAAAGGCATCTGCTCAGATTCTGAAAGTACCCTTGTCAAGGGAAGTTACTACTTAGGAATATTCTTCCTGGAAAATTTAAAATGACATAGGAATAAGTACTTGAAGAATTGTAGTGTTTTCTAAATCTCTGGTGAAATAGAGTTATATCCTGAGAGTTTACATTATTGTAGAGCATGTTATTTTAACACGTTTGGAGTCCCATTACATAAACCTAGAATCGTAATAGCTTTGAGGCAGAAAGTACTTTAGAGATTATCTAGTCTATTAATTTCACATTTCACAAACTGTACTTCAAAGAAGATTTTGCTAGATATTAACAAGGATCACACATACATACAGTTGAAACGTAGGGCTTTAAAATAAGTTTCATGGCCTTCTTTTTCTGTAGGACTTCTTAGAGCTTTAAAATTCTAATGCACATTGTGAATTCCCAAGTCAAAGATATAGTTTTTAGCATTTCTCAAGCTTATTTAACCTATTACTTATCCCCACCTTTAGTCCATGGAACAATTTTCAATATCTCATTTTACCAGCATTTCATGAAACACAATTTGGAAAAAAGCAGCCTGCTCTTAACTTTCTACCCGATGCAGAAATTCTTTCTAAAGCATCCTTTATATGTGACTGTCTAACTTTGGCTTGAATCATTCTAGCAATGGAGATCTTCCAACCCCATGTGTCTGTATCTTTCCTTGTAATTAGTACTCGCTGTTTTAGTTCAGCCTTGAACTTTTATGGAGTGCTTAGAATTGCCAGGAATTGTTTTAAACTCATCCATTCTAGCAATGGAGATCTTCCAACCCCATGTGTCTGTATCTTTCCTTGTAATTAGTACTCACTGTTTTAGTTCAGCCTTGAACTTTTATGGAGTGCTTAGAATTGCCAGGAATTGTTTTAAACTCATTATATCTATTGGTTCATTGAATGCTTATAACACACCTATGAAGTAAAGTGCTACTTCTGTCCTTATGTACAGTTAAGGGGCCTGGGCACAGGAAGTCAAGAATCTCGGCTAAGGACATATAGCTAGTAAATGGTACAGCTAAGGTTCAAACAAAGACACTCTGGTTCCAGACTCCAAGTTCTTACCACTACACTGGAAAAAAATCTAGTCTAGTCTAGAGACCTCTGTATTTTTTCAACAATGAGCCCCACCTCAAATCCATATTGTTTGTATGACATTTTTTAAAAAAAGTTTTGAGTCTAGGCATTCCCCCACATGACAGCATTGTTGTGTCTTCTCTAAGACTTCTCACTTTCAAGTGAATCATGCTCAGTTCCTTTCACCCCTCTTCAATATGACATATTTACCAAATCTGCTCCCTATGCTAATACGC
Organism: Galeopterus variegatus; assembly: GCF_000696425.1. NCBI lineage: Eukaryota > Metazoa > Chordata > Mammalia > Dermoptera > Cynocephalidae > Galeopterus > Galeopterus variegatus. The sequence goes on along the minus strand of NW_007728082.1, from coordinate 169,620 downwards.
CAGTTTGACAAGTTTTCTCTTAAGATTGTCTCTGAAATATTTTTGAGTTAAAAAAATAATATAACAAAGAGAGGAGCTCAACTGTTCTCATCACAAAGAAATGATAAAATATTGCTATGATGAATATGCTAATTATCCTAATTTGATTATCACACATTGTATACATATATTAAAAATATAACTCTTTACCTTCTAATCTAAGTATGTGCAATTATTATGTGCCAATTAAATATAAATTAATTTTTAAAATAATATAACATAAGCTTTAGAATCTGACTAGATCCAGAAGGTGGTACACTACTTTGTTAACTTGTATTAACAAAGTTCAGGTTTCCCTGCTTATAAAACTGGGATATAATAAATATTTCTTATATTAACTGTGAGGATTAAATCAGATGATGTATATTTAGGGCATTTTCACTGGGCCTGGTACAGAGTAGGCAGCACAATAAATGTTGTTTCTTTCCTCTTTTCCTTAGGTGATAACAACCTGGTCCATACCTGTGGGCTCCTGGCCAGGCTGCATTTCTACTCTACATGCCCCCATCATTCTCTCCAGTTCAATGTCTTTCCTGGTAGATGAATACATTTCCTTATCTCATGCCCAGAGACTCCTTCACTTCATAATGACTTTTCTTTCCTCGTGTCTACAAAGGTATATGTGTAGCTAAATCCTAACTATAT
>NW_007728082.1:167502-168575 GCF_000696425.1 Galeopterus variegatus | reverse complement strand
ATAATGACTTTTCTTTCCTCGTGTCTACAAAGGTATATGTGTAGCTAAATCCTAACTATATCTGTAGCTGAATAATGATACCCCCCACGCCACACCAAAGATGACCACATTCAAAATCTCAGGACTTGTGAGTAGGTTACCTTATATTAATAAAAGTCACTTTGCACGTGATTAAATTTAGAATCTCGAGATATAGAGGTTATCCTGGATCATGTAGGTGGGCCCAGAATAATCATGGGCTCCTTAAAAGAAGGCAGTAAAGTTAGAGTTTAAGAGAAAGTGTAAGGATGGAAGCAGAGGTCAAAAACTAGAGTAATGCACACTGAAGATAGAGACAGGAACTACAAGCCAAGAAATGGAGCAGACCATAGAAGCTGGAAAAAGCAAGGAAATGGACGTTCCACTAGAGCCTCCAGAAGGAATGCAGCCCTGTGGACACATTTTAGACTTCTGACCTTCAGAACTGTAAGATGATAAATATCTTGCTTTAATTCACTGAGTTTATAGAATTTTTTACAGTGGCAGTAAAAAACTGACACAAAATGTGACCATGTGGCAATTAATCTAACTTTTCTAAGGCTCAGTTTCCAATCAGAGTTGTAAAGTTTAGATATAATGTATGGAAAACCCCTTTACAAAGTTCCCAGAACATGATAAAGACTAAATACATGATAGTAACAGTAATAGAGGGAGTAGTGAGAATGTTAATCACTTTTACTATTTATTAAACTCCATATGTAAGCCCAGCATTACCAACATTTTGAGACCAATCTTTTACAAGGTTTAGGGGGGTTATCATTATTTTGATTTCTGGCTTCACCCTTTAAAAATATTAATGATATGTTATGCCTTTGCTTAAGCATTAATTGCTTCCTACCTCAAATAGAACAGTATTTGAACATGTAGCCTAGTTACAAGATCCTACAGAGTATGGCTCCTATGTTCATCCCAATTACTGTTCACAATAGCCAAGAAATGAAATCAACCTAAATGTCCATCAATGGATGAATTGATAAAAAACATCTGTGGTTTATATATACACAATGGAATACAACTCAGCTATTTAAAAAAAA
>NW_007728082.1:164754-166789 GCF_000696425.1 Galeopterus variegatus | reverse complement strand
TAAGTGAAGTAAGTCAGGCACAAAAAGGCAAAGACAAATATCTCATGATCTCACTCACATGTGTGATCTAAAAAAAATAAAAAAGAAAAAGTGGTTCTCACAGAAGTAGAGAGTAGAATAATGGTTACCAGAGATGAGGGAGACGAAGAAAAGTGGTGGACTAATGGGTATACAACCATGCTATCTACCCTAAGTGCATTGTGCAGCATTTGCATATATTGAAACAACACACTGTACCCCACAAATATATACAAGTAAATGTTAAAAACAAACAGTACTTGAACAAGTAGCATGATTTACAAAACCCCAAAGAATCCAGCCTCTGTCTTTAGCTCTAGCCATATATCAGTCTTCTGGGCTCCAGCCACTATGGACATCCTTATATGAAGGATTTTCATTTACTGTTTCTTCTGCCTACAGTATAGGACTGACTCCTTCTTATCATTCAAGTCATCCCAAATATCACATCCTCAGAGAGGTCTTCGCAGATTGCACCAGCTCATTTGCCTAGTAGCTAAACACTCTTTCATGTATTCCCATTTCTTTGACTTCAGGTAGTTACCCTTACCTCAAATTGCAACATTTCTGTGCGTGTGTACATGTTTACTATCCATCTCTCCTTCTTTAGGGTAAGTTCCATGAATACAAGGACTTGTCTGTCTGGTTTGTGCTGCATGTTCCGTGTACTTTGCTAGACACCTGGGGTATCTGAAAATGAACAAATCACAGGTAGTGCCTTCTAGTTCTTACGGCAGTTTTACTCTATTGAATACCAAGTTTCCTAATGGTTCTGATCTCCTTCTATATGGCCTGAGAGCAACTCTCCTTCCTGTTGATGAATAGGATTTCTCTGCATCAATTGAACATCCTAATGTGGCTCCATATAACTCCCAAGTCTGGTTCTCTACTTTGGTTTATTTTTAGTTTATTGAGCCCTACGTTTATGGGCTAAAATTCCAGTGACTATGTTCCTGGCAATATCTCTCATTCCAAACTTATTATTGACTGTTTGCATCTTAAATGTCTGTCCACCTCAAGTAACCTAAACCAGTTTTACCGTTTTAAATTATTTTGTAGTTGCCCTAAGCTTACAGGATTCATTTTTTCTTTTCATTGTCTATATTCAGGTATTCTTATACCATTTCACATGCAGTGTAAGAATTTCATGACAATATACTTCTAAATCCATTCTTTGATCCTTTTTTCTATTGCCATACATTTCACTTTTACATATTTTGTAAACCTCACAATACACGTTACAGTATTATATGATTGCTTTAGAGAGTTTATTTTTGTGTGTGGCAATTAAAAATAAGAAAACTATCTTATTATTTACCTATGTCTTTCCATATCTAGGAATCTTCATTTTTTCATGTCAGTCCAAGTTTCTGTCTGATATTGTATTCTCTGAATGAAGAATATACATAGAACTCAAGCAATTATACAGTAAAAAAATAAATGACCTAATTAAAAAATGGGCAAAGGAGCTGAATAGACATTTTTCAAAGGAAGACATATAAATTCAACAGATTCATGAAAAAATACTCAACATCACTAGTCATTAGGGCAATGCAAATTAAAACCACATTGAGATACCACCTCACTCCTGTTAGACTGGCTATAATCAAAAAGACGATGAATAACAAATGCTGGCAGGGGTATGGAGAGAAGGGAACACTACTGCACTGTTGGTGGGAATGTAAATTAGTACAACCACTTTGGAAAACAATTTGGAGGTTTCTCAAACAACTACAGATAGATCTTCCATACGATCCAGCAATTCCGCTTCTGGGTATATATCCAGAGGAATGGAAATCATCATGTCAAAGAGATACCTGCACTCCCATGTTTATTGCAGCTTATCTACAGTAGTCAAGATATGGAACCAACCTAATGTCCATCAATAGATGGTTGGATAAGGAATCTATGGTATATATACACTATGGAATACTACTCTGTCTTAAAAAAGAATGAAATACTCCCATTTGCAACAACATGGATGAACCTGGAGAAATTTATGTTGAGTGAAACAAAC
>NW_007728082.1:142456-164578 GCF_000696425.1 Galeopterus variegatus | reverse complement strand
CTGTCTTAAAAAAGAATGAAATACTCCCATTTGCAACAACATGGATGAACCTGGAGAAATTTTTGTTGAGTGAAACAAATAAAGCACAGAGGGATAAATACAGCATGTGCTCACTCATATGTGGGAACTAAGAGAGAAAGGAAGGCAGGAAAGAAAGACCACAGTAGTCCCATGATCCAAAAGAGGGAGGGAACATTCCTAGGGCTACAAAGTGGGATGGAAGGGAGAGGAGGTGGGGGAGGGAGGTTGGGGGATAATTGGGAGGGGACAAAGGGCACGAAAGTAATTTCTGGTAATGCGTATGCTGCCTGTATGAATCTGGCACTCACATCATGGGCAGGAGGGGGGACAATCACCTTTGTATCTCATGAATATTTGTAATAAATAAATAAATAAAATAAAATAAAATATATTCTGTTAAAAAAAAAAGAATATCCTTTGACATTTCTTTTTCTTTTTCTTTTTCTTTTTGTTGTCTTTTTCGTGAACAGCAAGGGGATTGCAACCCTTGGTGTGGTGTTGCCCACACCGCGCTCAGCCAGTGAGCGCACCGGCCATTCCCATATAGGATCCGAACCCGCGGCGGGAGCGTCGCCGCACTCTCCCGAGTGCGCCACGGGGCTGGCCCTTGACATTTCTTTTAATGCAAGTTTTCTGGAAGTGAGATATTTCTCAGATTTTGTTTCTGAAACATTCATTTTGCTATTTTTTGAAAGACATTTTCACTGGTTTTGGGATTCTGGGTTGACAAGAATTTTCTTTCATCAATTTAAAGATGTCACTCCATTGTGTTTTGCTTTGTTACCATTATCAAATAATATATGTATTTTTTGCTCAGATACCATTATCTGACAAGAAGTCTGCTCTAATTCTTATTTATATTCTTTTGTTTGTAATAAACCTTTTTTTGTCTGCTTTCAAGATTTTTCTTTATCTGTGATTTGCTGCAGTTTGACTATTATGTGTGATATGTCTATGTGTTTTGTGTTTTTTACTTTGTTTTGTTTTTAATATAGTATTCTCCTTAAGATTTTCTAAGTTCCTTCAATTTGTTGTTGAATATATTTCTTTTCTTTCCTTTTTTTTGGAAAAATTCTTAGCCTTTGTCTGTTAAATATTTTTCTGACCTTTTCTCTTTCTCATCTCTTTCTGTGACTCCAGTTACACATATGTTAGAGCTTTAGATTTTGTCCAGCAGTTTGATGCTCCCTTGTGTACTTTTTACTCTTTTTCTCCATTTTTGCTTCAGTGAGGATAATTTATAATCATATATCTTCAAGTTCAATGATTTGTTAAAGCTGATTCAAGTCTATCATGAGCCTGTCAGAACAATGCTCTGATATGTCTTCTATGTCTGGCTTTTTCACTGGATTCTTGCTAATAGTTCCCATCTCTGCTAAAATTCCTCATCTGCTTATGCATGATGTTCACCTTTTCCACTTGAGGTTTTAACATATTTAATCAGATATTTTATAGTCCCAATGTGATAGCTCTAATATCTGGATCATCTCTGAGACTGGTTCTATTCATGGATTTTATTATTCCTTAACTGTAGTTATTTTTTTTTCCTGTTTTGTATTTCCTGTAATTTTTACTTGAATATAAAACAGCAAATGTGGAACAGTTGAAACTGACGTAAGTATTATTTACACTCAGAAATGAGTCTTCTTCTGTTAGGTCAATGATGTAGGAGATTGAGTCAATCTAGTTGACAGTTGTGCTGAACTTGGGTTTTGTTTTTTGGTGCATCACAGGCTTCAAATTCCTCTAGTAGTGGGCTACCCTTCCCTGTGCTTAGGGTGAGGCTTGTTGATGACAGGATATTCTAAGGATTCATACTCCATTCTCAGCTATCAGCCATTCCTGCACACTTGCATAGGTTTTATTCTCCATGTTGTAGCCCCTTGCCCAGTGTAAATTGCTGCTGTTTGTCACTCAATGCTGGGCTCATTGTGTGGACAGCAATGAATTTCTGTTTTCTAGGTTTAGCTTCAGTCTTAGTTTGGCCTTGTGATTCTGAGCTTTGGGTTTAGGCTTTCTTAGCATTTCTGCCTCTCCTTTCCACGGCTGTCAAACTTGTTTCTGTGTTTAGTCTTGGGCAAAATTTTCCTGCTCTTTTCTAAGTGTAAGCAGACCACCTCTGCTTGGTACTAGAACAGGATATTTGGGGCAGGATGGTTTTCTGTGTCTTTTGCAAGTGTAGAGTCATATTTTTCTACTATGGCCTCACCCACATGGCTCTTTTTCAGTTCTTCAGAGATAATAGAGTTTTCCCCCCTCTTCTTTAGTGGCTTGAAGGGGTTTGGTTTAAGTAAGAGAAAGGGCCAGGCAGAGGAGCAGGGTTTCATGATTTTTTTTCCTCCAGCATTCGCTATTCACCTCCAGGTTCTGCCCAGGGGTTCTGTCTTTGAACGTCTTCTCTGCCACATTCTTTCTCATGAGGACCCACTAGAGGTTCATGGTGAGTTAGGGAGTGGGAAAGCCTGCCAGTGAGTAAAACAAAAAATTAGCTATGTCTAGAGCTCCCCAGCTTTTCCAGACAGACATATTAACCCTACTGTCCAACAATTTGTAAAAATTGTAGCTCATTTCTTCTAACCTACTTGTATGGTGACCACTCTTTCCTCCCATAGTCTGTCACAAATGAGCCAGTCTGCATGTTCCGTCTCTCATTGGAGAAGCTTGCTCCACTTTGGAATTTGGCCAACTTGTTTGCACTGCTTATCAACTCTTTGACTGATGAATTCAAGTTATGATTTTGTAGTTTCTACCTTTCTCTCATTGATAAGGTTTGAGAAACACTCATTACAGCTTTCTGTATACTAAGCAGGAGGGGGGAAACCCAGCCAGTTTTCAGTGTTTTTCCATAATTATAACTTCATGGGGTTAGCAGCACAAGATACTCTATTAAAAGAATAATTATATATACATTAAGTGATAAGAAATATGATTCTCAGTAAGGGAAAAGGAATGTTTCATTATGTAGTGCAATAATTTTAAGGGTGATTTTTTAAAGAGATAATGATTATATAATTTTAAAAAGTACTTTATTAAATTTTGCCTTATAGACCAGGAATTGTTGCCCAGTAGTGAGAGTCAAATTTATGCAAGAATGTAAACCTAGAGGTTAAGTGTCTGTTTGGGTGAGAGTCGCAGTAATTTCAGAGGTAACAGGTAAGGATAAATCTATTACAAATCACAAGGGATAGATTTTAAAGCAATAATTTAAAAGCATTAACCAGAGAAAGAGGCTTTCTTTGACGAGGGAGGAATTAAAAGAAGGCAAAGACTGCAAATGAACACTGCTTTTATTGCAAAAGTACACAGAGATAAACTGATCCCTTGAGGAGTGTTCCCCAACTGCATGAAGGGATTGTATGGAACAAAGGAGTCTTAATAATAATGAGCAATAATCAGCTCTTACAGCTGACCTTTCCCATAAAATCCCCTCAGGACTTAATGCACATTGAATATTACACCAATCTGAAATAATAAAGAAGATTGTTAGGCGTAGAAACTACTTCAGATATTGACAGGACCCATAAACTGTGACAGGGAGAATTTTTAAAGACTATCCAGGGATTACAAAGAAATGCCTTCAGGTATTGGGTAGGTAATGTAAATAAGTGAAGCTGGCCTGCTATGAAACAAATAGAAACTGTGAGGTTTGAGTGACTTGTGTGAAGATTTTCAAATCTAAATTGTTTAAAAAATTGTTTTAGCCAAATAAAATACACCTGTAGTCTCTAGGGTCTCCCCTGCCCCCACTCACCGTGCCTTCAACAATTACATTTTATCAGTAAGGTAACTAATACGTTGTGTCATAACTTCAATCTCTATGTCTTAGTATGTCACATAGCAACCTCTGGTATGACATATTTACTTGCCAGCTAGAAACTGAGACTAAATCCGAAGATCTTCCTGGACATCTTTTGCAGCTAAGAGTATTTGATGCCCCAAAATCTCTCCTGAATTTAATAAATTATTGAAACCCTGTACAGCTAGTATTCCTCAATGGGGACGTTGTTCATCAGCCAAAGGAGGCTTATCTGGTTCACACGATCTATGTACTAGACAACAAGTTCCCTTCTGCAAAGCAGACTTGCAGTGTTAAGAGGAAAGATAAGTAAAGTAAAGATAAGTCTTTTTTTCTTGTTCTTTGGAGAATATTACCCCAAAAGGACACATTTTATCTAACAAGTGTGTTATTTAACACGTTGTAGGAGGATAGAGAATATGACTTGCTTACTGATTTGGCAGATAGGGCACATTTTTATCCATGAGAACAAAATCAGCCATACATACCTTTATACACAGAAAACCAATATCAAGTAAAAATAAGGTGTAGAGAAGAAAGTGCTTAGAGGTAGACAAATTGGGTCAATTTTATGGACAATGGAAACAATATTTTGTGCTATCTTCTGGAAGACTAAACGCAATTGCTGGATTTGGATTGGTATATGAGATTGAAAGCTGTGTTTAGTAGAATCAGAATTCTGATGCTCAGAAGGGAGGTGAAATATTTGCCTAATTTGTTATGACCAATATCTGAGAAGGCACAACTAAGGTTGCTTTTATTACCTACAGAGTAAACATATGATTGTTTCTTGAGACTTCAGCTGTAAGAATTTCATTAGTTTGGAAGTAAATAGTAGAAACTTGTAAAATGGAAAATCCTTAAAGAGTTTCTGATATTTTGATTAATTGAAATCTGTGAATATTCAGGATCTCATGGTTGATGATATGACTCAGTGTTAAAGCTTGCTTATTTGTATTCCTTTTGAAATCCTCTCTAAATTCTTAAAGGACTCTATATTGACTTGGTTTTAATATAATGTTAGTTAAACATGCTCAAAACAAAATATATAAAATCCCATATGCTAATAGGCCTCAAACAAACAAAATCCAAGTAAACTTACTGATTCAATACATAAAGGACTATAAACAAAATAAAATTTAAACAAAAATATAATAAGAAAAATGATGTTGATCTGCTGACAGGACATTTTTTTGGTCAAAAGGTGAAAATAGTAGTGATTGTGTCATAGTTCAGCATCTTATACTACTGTGTGCTCTCTGCTGACTCAGTTTCTCACAACATTTCCCACTCCAAACTAAAATTATTCCAGAGTACTTCCTATAGCCCTCAGGATCTGTTCGCAATCTGCAGTTTAAGAAATGCTGATACACAGGTATGGTACTTGCTCAAATGTTTTACATAAATTGGAATACATTTTAATAGGCCTCATGTAAATAAACAAAGAGGGGAAAAGTAGACCAAATATCACTACAGCATGCACGTTAAAAAAAAACCAAAAAAGCAAACACCACGACCTAAAAATATTTAAAGAAAATTCCATTTGTTTTGTTTTTAATGTAGAATTTTCTCATGGGAGTCACACTATTGAAATAATTTTCAGTAGCTCCTCTCTCCACTAGTTATTATTTTTTTCTTGTAATTATTCTGATAGTTCTTAGAGAATGGGCTTCATGGGAAGCTGCTCTGAAGTTGTCCTCAGCCACTCAGAGTTCATGTGTCCCAGTGGGAAGTAGCTATCAGCCATTTTGGTGAAAGACCAATCCATAGTCAAGAGCAAGGCTGCAAGGTAGGTGGGTGGATCTCAAGCCTATGCTGACTGCTCAACCTGAGGAATATCATCCAGGGAAATCATTTCTCAATTTTGGGAGTTGGCAAACACAATATCTTGAGATGTTGCCTTAATTTACCTCCTATTTCTCTCCCTAGGCTGATGTTATAGCCCTTTGTAGATTAAAGACAGTGTTTATTCCTAACTTGTAATGTTTCCCAAGAATTGGGGTGAAGAATTACACAATTAACAATTTCACTCTTTCATCCTTGCAGTGGGTATTTTAGAAGACAGCCCCACCCAAAGTTGATCTCCAGTTATGCGTTTTGATCATTAATCAGTCCGCTGAGGTTGGCTCGCACTGATTATAACTTCTGTGGCTTTTGGCTACATTTTTTTTTTTTTTTTGTCCTTTTGTGAGACTGGCCGCACCTCGCTCAGCCAGTGAGCGCTGTGAGCGCACCTGTCATCCCTATATAGGATCCGAACCCACGGCGGGAGCGCTGCTGCGCTCCCAGTGCCGCACTCTCCCGAGTGCACCACGGGCTTGGCCCTTGGCTACATATTTTGTCCATGACAAAGTCTAGAAAACTTTAGGCTAAATATTGTTATATTCTTTCTTAAATAGTGTTATCCAGTGCCGCACTCTCCCAAGTGCACCACGGGCTTGGCCCTTGGCTACATATTTTGCCCATGACAAAGTCTAGAAAACTTTAGGCTAAATATTGTTATATTCTTTCTTAAATAGTGTTAAAATGCCTTCCAGTATGTGGAATACACTAGACTTCTTTCTTATACTGTTGAAGATATTTTCTTTTTGAAAATTTTATGGGTATTTGACTGGCAAATAAGGAGAATGGCGATTGTTGGCCCTTAAAATCTGCACGTTTTGCCATCTGTCTAGAAGTCAAAATTATGCAATATATCATGTTTAGGAAGAGCTTAAACACAGACATTTCTCTTCTATAATATTTAATAGAATCAAACATTTTTGCTTGTTTCAGTTTATCATTTTTACTATTACCATTACATTACCTTCTATTTATTAAAATGCACTTATTACAGTAGGCCAGGAAGACAAGATACATGCTTCTTCAAATATAAAGCTATCAGAAGTGAGAAAATNGCCCCCGTACCGGACCAGGACCGGCAACGGGATCGCAACCCTCGGTGTTGCCCCCGCACCTCGCTCAGCCAGTGAGCGGGAACCGGTCTGTATGTGGGATCCGAACCCTCAGCGGGAGTGCTGCCGCGCTTCTCATGCGGCGCACTAGCGCAGTGCGCCACCGGGCCGGCCCAATTACCTTCTATTTATTAAAATGCACTTATTACGGTAGGCCAGGAAGACAAGATACATGCTTCTTCAAATATAAAGCTATCAGAAGTGAGAAAATGCTCCATGTATTGTAGAATTTGTGCAACAGCTTTCACAGATATTCCTCTCCTTACATGTGACTCTTAAATGGCTTCTTAAAAACATTCTTTTCTGACTAAAACCATTTTGAGAGAAGAGCTGGTTATCTCTGAACAAACCATACAGAGTAATTTTATTTTAAAATTTATTGTGCCAGAATTGAAAACAAAAATCCATAAATCTTAAAGTCAAGTGGTTTCTTGGATAGTGGGATTTTTCATTTAATCACTGTATGAACTGATGCAGTACAGATACCCAAACTAAATTAAATATAATTCCTGCTGTGCTAGTGCTGCCTTCATCAACAATGGTTAGCCTCATTGTTCTAAATCACCCTTTGCTGGTGAAAAGAAACCTAATTACTAGGTCTGCTAAGTTAAAGAGAACAAGTATGTGTCAAATTGGATTTGGATATATTGGGGATAAACCCACTGCTGATGTAAATTCAATAAAAACAGTTAAGATGCAAAAGAGGGACAATGATATAACAAATTTTTGTTTATTTATCATTCTTCAGACTTACTCTCAAGTGAGACTTTCTTTAAAAATTGCATTAATGAGCAAGAACCATATGGCTTGTGATGGAGATATCGCAAGAGTGGCATAAATCCAGCTGTCCGTTTCCAGCACATAAGCATGTTTTATTTGCTGTTTCATTGTTTCTAGTAAAAGAATTTGCTTATGTGTTAAGTATACACAAAATATTTCATTTTCTTTTTATATGGCTGATAATGGATATTCCATCGTCATTATTATTTCACATTTACACAGTACCTTTCCTTTGAGTAATTCAGATAATTTATAACCAAATCACACAATCTATTTATGTAAATATTTTGCATGCCTATTTAACAACCTTGAAGCTTGCCATGTGTTCACATTCATGGATTCACAAATAACTTATAAGGGGTCAGTTATAATGAAATGAATCTTATTGATTTTACTTTCTGTTCATTCAACCTGTGAAATTGGAGAGTAGAGGTGGAGGGAGCTAAATAGGAGGGAAAAACATAGCATGTCAACCTTAATTTTCTGCCAGTTGTATGCAATATATCTGTTGTGGGGGTGGGGGGCAATAGGAAGAGAATTTAGTAAGCTTCCTTAAAAAAATGTTGTCATTATAATGAATTAATGTAATACCTTTCTTACTCTTAAAATCCCCAAACATTTCAGGTGATTTTTTTCAACTACCTTTTAAACCTAGGTATTAATAGCATTGAGTTTTATTCTGTACATATATTCAATAATCTTTTATTGAGGGCCACAGTGTATAGGATACTTTGACATTGGAATTTTCCTTTAAATCAGAATGCGTCAGTTCAGAACTCACAAGCTCTCAGTTCAAGATTGAATCAGACCTGTAATATATGCATAGTTTGGCTTGCAGAGTATCTTATAAGCTTTTTTGACTTGGAAGCAATGTTTAAAAATTAAGATATGGCACAGCATAATCTAGATTGATGTTTCTTTTAGAAAATTAGAAGATTTGGCTGTATTGAGTTCAGGTTTCTTCATAGCAATTGTTTGCTGGGGTCCAGTAGCCATGGCCCCTTATAGAAGGGCATGCCTGCTTTCGTTGTCATCCTTTTCCACGACTTCCTAACTGAAAGTAGTTAATAGGACATCATGTTTGAGGCAAAGGAAGAGGAAAGAGCAGGGGATTAAGCTAGGGAAGTAAGATGAACCAAATGTTGATGACTCTTGTAGAACATCTGAAAGAGTTTAGACATAATTTTGTGGGCAATGGGAAGTCTTCGGAAGACTAAATTAGAAAGTAAAGTAATTTTATGTATGTTTTAGAAAAGCCACTTTGATAATAGCTTGTAGGATGAATGGAGGGATTGAGACTGAATGGGGAGGGACTTGTTTAAGAGCCTATAAATCTATGCAAAACTCTATGGAGAAATGATCATAGTTTGAATAGAAAGCAAATTAGAAAAGATTTTATGTTAAACTAGATGTGATGAGTGAGAGACTGTTTAAGAGCCTATAAATCTATGCAAAACTCTATGGAGAAATGATCATCGTTTGAATAGAAAGCAAATTAGAAAAGATTTTATGTTAAACTAGATGTGATGAGTGAGAGACAGGTCAGAGTCTAGGATAAATGTCATTGTGTTTTCTTATGAGACTAATTGGATGGTGGGCCATCAAACAAGATGAGTTGATGGAAAGATAAAGCAATTTAGTTTTGAATATCTTGAGGTTGAAGTTTTTGCAGGACATCTAGGTGGAAATACACTGTAGGCAGTTGGGTATATGACTCGGAATTTCATTGGAATGGAGGTCATACATACATAAAACGGTGTTGATATACTAGCAGAGGACAAAAGCAGGAGGATAAGCCAAGACAGAATCTTGTGGAATGCCAAAGAGAGAGTAGTGAAATATAGTAGAAAAGAGCATTTTTAAAAGGTAGAATTCTTAAAAGGGCTGGAAGTCAAGTATGACCAAATGTTCACTGGATTTTACAATTGGATGAGAGCGATTTGGTAAAGGTAGAAGTTGGAAGGGGAAATCTGATTGTGGTGTGCATTAAAAAAATAATAGAAAGTTGAGAAAATGTAGACTAGAAAAAGTCTATCCACCAGCACAGGGTAATTTGCCTTTATCTGGGCATTTGTGGAAAAACATTTTTCCCTAAGACTTTATAACTAAAAACCTGTCTTCTGGCAATTTGGAGTTCTGATTTGTACTACCCATATGATTGGAGAACCCCAAACCCTGACATTACATAAGAAAGTGGTCACAACCTGGCAAAACCTCTTGACATTGAGTGGAATCAAACACAAAATCCTTCTGGATGACACAACAAGCTCATTGTCCAGACTGGGACACAAACCCCTCACATGCAGGTCTATGAGCTAGGTAACCGGCAAAAAGGTCCTTGGAATCCATAGATTGGAGAGCATGGCCGCATGAGGTGGGCGCCCAAGGCAGTCAATGCCCAGCCAAGTGGTGATGCCATGCAGGCGCACTAACTCCACCCATACCCGACTGGTTTACAAAGAATGCACCACACCATGCCCAACTGGACCTAAAGTGAGGGGGCCTGTTTAAACTATTCTATTTTCCCAACAATCCACCCCTTCAAGGTCCCTAGCCATACAATCTACGTGTACAGAATTTTCCATGATATTTCCTTAGTGAGGATAGACAACCCTTATATTCACATATTACATATTCCATCTCAGTCCCAAAAGTCTTTAGTTTGTTGCAGCACCAACTCAAAAGTCCAAAGTCTCATCTGAGACTAAATGCAAGACTTCTTTCAGCCGTGAACCTGTAAAGAGTCAAAAACAATTTTATCTACTTCCAAGATACAGTGGGACAGACATTGGGTACACATTCCCATTCCAGAAGGGAGGAATAGAAAGGAAAAACAGGCCCCAAACAAATCCAAAACCCAAACAGGGCAAACATTAAGCGCACTGGGACACCAGGACCCCTAAAGTGTTGGGCAACCTCACTCCTACAGCTCCACCAAGTGCAGCCCATTGAGCTGCCCTGCTGCCTGCAGCTTTTCCAGGTTGGCACTGCACATTGCCAGCAGCCCCACAGTTCTGGGCTCCTGGTGGCAGTCCCACCATCCTGGCTGCACTAGACATTTCCCCAGTGGGAGTTCTCTGTGGGGGCTCTGACCTGACTTTTCTGCTCAACATTGCTCTGTAGATGACCTCTGCACTGGCTCCACCCCTGTAGCAGGTCTCCACCTGAGTCTCCCAGCTTTTTCATACATCTTCCGAAATCTAGGTGGAAGCTGCCATGCCTCCACTGCTCTTACATACTGCTGGCCTGCAAACTTAACACAATGTGACTGCCACCAAGGTTTTCAGCTTTTGCTCTTTGGAGGTGCTGAGGCAGGATTGCTCCAGCCAGAGTGGCTGGGAGGCAGGGAGCATTTTGCTGAGGGCAGCAGTGCCCCAGGTCTGTCCTCCAGAGAAACTCAGTTCTCCTAGGCCTCTGTGATGGGAGGGTTGTCTCCCAAACTTCTGAAACACGCTCAGGGCCTTTTCATTGTCTTGGCTATTAGCATCCAACTGCCCCATCCCCAGCTCCTGAATTACTTGAATCAGCTTGGCTTACACCAGCTATTCACTCACAGTCTCAGGCAGTTCTGCAGCATTCACCCACAGATCAAACAACTGCATTGACTCGGTCACTCTCTTCTCAGGTTTATATGGTGCCCGTTGAGCCATCTACTTCTGCAGGTTTATACAGCACCTGGCCAGCCATCAGGTTTAAGTGGCACCCTCCAAGCCTTTTCAGGTTTAAGTGGCACCTGATGAACCATCTGCCTTTGGACAAACATGATGTCCATTTACTACATTGTCTCCAGAGCATGTTACACCATCCACCCGTAGGTCCCATAGCTGCAGCAGCCAGGGGCTCTCCCTGTTTCTGCTGCTTTACTGTCTCCCCAAGTCAACCAGTTCAGCCTGGGTATACAGGACATAGGTGGTGAACTGGGTCACCTGCCATAGGCTGTTTGTGCTTCATTTTCTGCACAGTTTCCCCCAACTCATCACTGCATTGGTTGTCTTCCCTGGTGTGAGAGGCAGGAGTGGCCAGTCGCTGCACATCATTCTCCAGAATAATCATTTGCACTTCCAACAACTCTGCTTTCTGCCGCAAATCTTGATCAGTTTGCAGCACAGTGAGCAGTAGCCAGGCTCCAGTCAGCAGAAAAGTGGCCACTGGGCACCACATGCTCAAGGATAGCCACATTTCCTCCCTCTCCCAAGGGGTTTTCTGCCACAGTGCCTGGTCGATGCTGCCTTGCAATACAGTGTGCAGCAACCAGATCCCAGTCAACAGGAAGGTGGCCATTGGGCAGAGCATATTCACAAGTAGCCACATTTCCTCCTTCTTCCAAGGGCTTTTGGCTCCTATACCTCCTTAGAATCCTGCTACAACTATGCCAATTGTCAAGCTAGGGCTGAGTCTGGAGCTCACAGACCCCTCAAGCCCATTGTTGAGACTGTGTCACAAACCCTTTGCACACAGGTCTATGAGCTAGGTAACTGGCAAAAAAGTCCTTGGAAGCTGTAGGTTGGAGAGCATGGCCACACAGAGTGTATGCCTGAGGCAGTCAACACCAGCCAAATGGCGACGCTGTGCAGGTGCACTAACTCCACCCACACACAACTTGTTTACAAAAAATTCACTGCACCACTCCCAACTGGACCTAAGGTGAGGGGGCCTGATTAAACTATTCTATTTTCCCAACACCTTCACATCCAGAAGACTTAGAATTCCCAGCATACCTTTTCCGGTTTCTTTCTATTGCTGCTTAACAAATCCCCTTAGATTATACATAATCGTATCTTCCCAGGTTGCTTCATCACTCCGAGATTAAACTATCTGATGGAAAGAAGTACATTTTACTCACTTCTTGCCCCATTGATACCAATCCCAAAGGGGTTTATATCTTGGGTCAAAATCTGCTTTTTACATTCTATATCACTCCTTCTCAATTGATTTGTTTTCCGAAACTTCCAAAACCTTCTTCCACACGGTTTATGTATGTGATCTCTAGCTATAAACCACAGAAACCCTCAATCTCCATAGCCTTACCCTTCATTTTTCTTCTAACACTATCAACTCATTTCCACCCTGATTACTTTGCTCCTGCTTTTCCTGTTGTCTGCACTTTTCCTCCCTGACTATTCAAGTCCTAAATTCACTTACAATTCAATCCCCACTCCTTTCTCACCTGATATCATATATCTTCAGTCAAGTACCTTCTGGAGGAGAAATGCCTCAGTGCTTTGCTTGCATCTCTCACTATACCTGGCACTGACTAAGAAATAAAAGGTACTTAATATATTCAATTACTGTCTGTTGAATTGAACCCATGAAACATTCACCTAGGTAAGTTCATATTCTTTTTAAATGAAGAAAAGAGAGTGTAGGAAAATACTGATATCTCACAATCAGGCAAAGATCATGGTAAACATGGGAGAGAAAACTCAGTGTCCATATCTACAAATAATCTCAGCTATAGGCACTGAAACTAATAGATCAGTATCCTTTTTTATTCTAAACTCTCATGGGCTTGACTAAACGATTTTTTTTTTTTTCCCTTTTTGTCTTTTTTCGTGACTGGCAATGGATCGCAACCCTCAGTGTCACGCCCGTACCGGACCGGGACCGGCTATGGGATCGCAACCCTCGGTGTTGCTCCCGCACCTCGCTCAGCCAGTGAGCGGCCGGTCTGTATGTGGGATCCGAACCCTCGGCGGGAGCGCCGCCGCACTTCTCAAGCGGCGCACTGTAGCAGTGCGCCACCGGGCCTGCCCCTTGACTAAACGATTTTAAATTACATCAGTGAATCTCAGTGGACTCGCTATTTGAAGTAACAGAGCTAAAACCATGAAATGAATTTTTGCCTTAATAGACTTCTTTGTCCCACATTATCTTTCGACAATAGTTTTGCTTTGTGTAGTTAAAATCGAAATTGAATACAGTAACTGTGAATTTCTTTAGGTTCCCTATGTATTTCTCTTAATGTATATATGTGTATATATATATATATATATATTTGCATGTACATTTGTCCAGCACCCATCTACCTGGTATATCCTCCCTAGCAACAGATTAATCTTGGACTATTTTTCCCTAGCAACAGATTAATCTTGGACTATTTTTTCTTATCAATCATGTTTATTTTAATCATGTTTCTCTTCTCAGCATCTTTCTACTTTCCATTTCATCACTCTGGGGTTATTTCCATTGTTTCAAAATCTTCCCACATTCAAGGCTCAATTTAATTCTTCCTTTCTGCAGTAATCCCGCAGTGCCAACTTTCCACTCCCATAGATTTCTCCCTTACTTATTCTACATTCCTGGTGTCTGAATCATGCAGTTCAATACTAGCTGCATAGTGTTTTATACAGTTCTTTACTTGTACAAATATTTCTATTTTCTTTTTGCCCTCTTATACATTGTAAGTACCTCTAAAACTTATACTTAGTTTTTACCCCTCACTTTTTCAATCTAAATAAATGGCTAGAATGTTCTCATCACAAAGAAATGATAAATTTTTGCAATGATGTTATGTTAATTACCCTGATTTGATCATCACACATTGAATACATGTATTGAAATATAATTCTGTACCCCACAGATATGTACAATCCATATGTGGCAATTAAAAAATTTAAAAAAAGAATGGGTGTAATAAAATTCTTGTTGGCTGATTGGTTATAAATTAGCATATTCTTAGATAATACAAACAAAATTTACCATAGGTCAAAGTTAAAAATTAATAGAGAGGTGGCGATGCTGCTAGGAAACACAAAAGTGTCATCATTCTGTCATTATTATAATGCATCATGTAAGTTATAACATTTATTCTGAAGCAAAAACAGTTGGTGATAATGATACTACCCAGAAAAAATACCTATGCCCACTTGTGAAATTTCTATTATTTATTATATATTTTTTGTTATATAGTCACAAGCATTCAATTTACTATTTATTTATTAACAGCGAGCTTTCTTTTAACTCCTCTGTTGATGTAAGTTAAAGTATTGATTTCTCCAAATAGCCTAATGGTCTATTTGAATTACTGGCAAATTCTACTGATCTTGTCTTGTTCTGTTTACAAGACTTTTTAAGATCAATCTTCTAGATACTCAGCAGTCTGAAAGATTGTTACCAATTTCAGTTTAAAAGGATTTATGCTGTTCAATGCCTAAGTGTATAATGTCAAAGACAAATTTGACTACAGAGTTGGGTAGAAGCAGTTCAATATTACTGTCTTTAAAAAGAGATTACTTGAAACACAATGAATATGAATATGACAACAGGAATCTGGATTGAACAGAAGAACATTATCCAATTCTGTAATGATAGAGTAATTGGAGGACTGTAAAGACAAGTTCAGGGTAGATCGATAATACTGCATAAAGAATAAATTTCAATAATGTAAACATCATTGAGAAACATCAAATCAAAAGCATGCTCTAATGTTTTCATTAGAGCACTAAAATATAACTTAAAGGGCTAAACAATTAAAACTAGTAAGTGAATACTATGAGGTGTTGCGTCCAGCAGATCAGGAAAGAAGTTGATTTTTGAGTCTTTTTTTTTTTTATTAGAAATGCTTCTGAAATACAAAAATAAACTCAAATAATTAAAATGAAATTTGACTCTAGTACATAACATCAAATTATATCAATGCCACTTAGAAGAATATTAAAATGTAAAGACAGTCAATGGCTTTTAGAGAGGAGCCATAACTGCAAAACTGAAAATTGTCAACACAAAACCACAAGCTACTCAAATGTTCTTGATCCGAGTAGGTTTTCTGTCCCTTGCTATTGCTATTTGTACCATATTGTACAATAAGAAGGTCTAAACTAAGAGCTGTTTTATGGCTGCCACGATTTTGATAACAGAAAATGTCTGTAACAATTTCCAACAGCAGTCCTGCTTCATGAAAGAAACTGTGAGGGAAGGAAAGAAACCATTAAGGACGAGGTCTGTGTGTAGCTCTCACCTGGAGGAAAAACACACCCTTGGCAGAGTGCCCAGATCTTAGGGGTCTCTCTGTAGTAACAGAAATGTGGATGAGGTGGTCTCGTAGGTCCTTCTCTGCAAGAGTTAATGCTTTATGCAGCTTCTTTTGTGGGTCATCCTATGAGTTTAGTGCCTGGATGTGGGTCTAATCTCTGAAATAAATTTTTTAGTAAAATTACGCAATTATTCTTTTTTGAATTACATAGTTGTATAAATAATCTAGGGCTTTTATTTACACGAAATATGGTAAAGGCTACATTGTACATCAAGTGTTCTAGTGTGTGTCTTCCTTAGGATATTATTTTACTTAATACATAAACTAACTGATCAGTGGGGACTTTGTTTCCTCTGAGTAGTTGTTGCTTGGAAAAGAGACATATGGTTGCATGCATTTAAATTCTTCATTAAAAATGTTTACAGGAGGGGAAAAGTAATATACTCTAAAATGGCAAACATTATACAGGGTTGCAGAATTCAGCTCCAAAGAGTTTTATATCATTACTTTACTACTTAGAAATAAACATTATGCCTAAATAAGTTGTTTATACAAACTACAAGTAACTTGCTTCTCTGAGTAAATATTCAGGTTGAAAGTATTCCCCAAACATTCAGTTATTCTAATTTACATGGGAGACAGTGTGTTTAATCATATTATTACAAAGAATTTTAAAGAAGAAAATGAGCTTTGTGGTGTTTTATCCTTTTAGTTTAAAAAATACAGATTATTTCATTTTGTTAGTTCCTAAGTTAAATGACTATACTGGTTGTCAACAAACAACTTGACTTTGATTTAGAATTTGATTTCAATTAACGCTCAATTTGCTGTAGTGGTCACAGCTGGTGACACAGACAGCGTTCATTATGAAATGGTTATAGGCAGCTGCAATGTTCCTTTTACCTGGTCCACCTATACTCAGACAACAGTCAAAATAGTAAGAATAACTAATCTAGTTCAATAAATAAGCTAGTTCAACAGCTTCTGGGGATATTCCCTATAGATTTTTAAAAAAGGATACTTTGAAACAAGCCCATTCATCTATAGGAGAACAACAAAGAATGGCAAATGAAATATTGATTGATCAGAGTAGGGTGGTATTGTTCTTTTTTGCCCTCATAAAAAGCTTTAGATACAATGTTCCAGACAGTATGTTTGATAAGCATTTGGAAGAAGTCCAGAGGACAATGGGAGAATAGGAGAAGGGAACTGTAATATGGTCAAAGTTCTAACTCACGTCCACATTAGCAGTGGGGATTATTAGTAATGGATCTCTTCCCTCTATACTCTAGTGAAAGTACCAAACAGAAAGACATTTATTGGTAGTCAGGGATACATTAAGTCAGGGTATGCCATTAAGAAAAGTCCAATTTTTCTACTTACGTTGCCTAATCATATCTTTTAAAGGTAATAGTAAACCCATACCTTACCTAGACATGGTTCTTCTTAAAATTCTTAGACTTAATAAATATCAAATTTAGGGCCGGCCCGGTGGCGCACTGCTACAGTGCGCCGCTTGAGAGCGCAGCGGCGCTCCCGCCGAGGGTTCGGATCCCACATACAGACCGGTTCCCGTTCACTGGCTGAGCGAGGTGCGGGCGCAGCACCGAGGGTTGTGATCCCGTTGCCGGTCCCGGTCCGGTATGGGCGCGACACTGAGGGTTGCGATCCATTGCCGGACACGAAAAAAGACAAAAAGGAAAAATAAATAAATAAATATCAAATTTATTTCAATCCCCAGATGCAGCTCAGTAGTCAGTTATGCCAGCAATTCTGATGTCATAGCTTGAGAATATAGGTCAATGCCACCTGGGCTCCTGATTTCTAAACACTTAGATTGTTTAGCATTATATTCAAGGCCATTCATGACATATATAGAATGTTTCTAATTTCAGCTCCAGTTACTCCCATTAATGATTCCTACAATTCTGTCAAATTAAATTACTCAACATTTAAAAACATTTCTTGTTTTGTAAGAAGGTAATACAAAGCAATATTTTAAAAAGGTAGAAAAAATAAGTAAGGGATATAAACAGATATAAACAGGAAGTTAGCCAGAGAACTCCTGCACCTCATCACATACACACACACACAAACACACACACACACACACACACACACGCACGCACGCACCTTCCTGTGAACAAAACACAGCACAATAAATTGCCAATTGGCGTATTAAAAGATATTATTGTTACAATTAAAGTGATACAAATGAAAAACGTTAAGATTACATTTTCACTTTTCATATTCCAAAATAATAAAACTTCCCTATTTACTAGTGTTGTCTAGAGCATAGGAAAAGGAGACATCCTCATACAGAGTTAATGGAAATAGGGTGGGGTATTTACTAAGGTAATGACCCTGGGGGACAGCTTTTTTATTTTTATTTTTTTATTATTTTATGTTATTTTAGTTTTATTTTATCAATATACAATGTTGATTTTCGTGTCCCTTTACCGATTCCCCCCTCCCCTTACCCTCTCCCCCCTCCCACTCATCAACATCATATCTATTCACTTGTCATAACAAGTTCAAGGAATTGTGATTGTGTGTCTTCTTCCCTGCTCCCCCCCCCACCATTTGTTTGTGTATTTATTTATTTTTAGCTCCCGCACATAAGTGAGAACATGTGGTATTTCTGTTTCTGTGCCTGACTTATTTTA
Source organism: Galeopterus variegatus (assembly GCF_000696425.1). NCBI lineage: Eukaryota > Metazoa > Chordata > Mammalia > Dermoptera > Cynocephalidae > Galeopterus > Galeopterus variegatus. Next base: position 146,389 of record NW_007728082.1, on the reverse strand, counting down.
CTTAATATAATTTTTTCTACATCCATCCATGTTGCTCCGAATGGTAGTATTTCATTCTTTTTTACAGCAGAGTAGAATTCCATTGTGTAGATCATATAGTAAATTTTACTTTTTTTGTGAGAACAGTTCTATGAATCTTAACACGTGTAGATACCAGACACTATTACCATATTCAGGAAAAAACAAAACAAAACAAACAAAAAACAATTTTATCATTCAAAAACCCTCCCTATGCTATCACTTTATAGTCACTCCTTCCTCACTCACGGCCCCAGGCAACTGCTGATAGTTTTCCATTACTGTAGATTTGTCTCTCAAGAAGGTCATCTGAATGAAATCGTACAGTGTGTAACCTTTGAGACAGGCGTCTTTCACTCAGCATAATGCTTCTCAACTTGAACTAAGTGTATGTAACAATAGGAGTACTACTCAGCAGTGGTTATGTTTTGAAGAGTAAAATTTTGATTAAGTCCAATTCATCAATTTTTTCTGTTTCATGCCTGCAGTAGTCTAAGAAAGCTATATATACTTCAAGACAGCAACACTTTTCTCCCATGTTTTCTTCTAAAAGTTTTATAGGTTTAGATTTTACATTTAGACCTTTTATCTGTTTCGAGTTAATTTTTGCAGACAGTGTGAGATAAGTGATTCTCTTTTTTTACCCATTTGGGTATCCAGTTTACACAGAATCATTTGTTCAAAAGACTTTCCTTTCAGCATGGACTTTCTCTGGCTCCTTTGTCAAAAATCAATTGACCATATGTAGGTGCATTTCTTGAAGCTCTATTCAGTTCCATGTAACTATGAAACAGAGCCATAAAACAAATTTTCCAAGATACCAAAACTGTCTTAATTACTATAGCTTTACAGTATATTGAAATCAGATATGTAAATCCTACACCTTTGTTCCTGTGCTCTAAATTTGCCTTATTTAATTTTTTTTAATTTTAGGAGTTTTAAAAACTTTTAATTATATATTTCTGGTTTTAAAATTTCTATTGTGTTCTTTTTATAATTTTTATTTCTCTACTGAGAATGCCTATCTTTTCATTCATTTCAAGTGTGTTTCCCTTATCTCATGGAACTCAGTCGTAACAGCTGCTTCAAAGACTTTGACTGACAGTTCTAACATCTGAGTCATCTTAGGGTTGTTATCTCTTGATTATCTTTTCCCTTGAAATTTAGTCACATTTTCTGCTTCTTTTTATGTCAAGTGATTTTGGATTGCATCCTGAATAGTGTGAGTGTTATATTATGCAGACTCTGAGTCTTCTTATGGTCTTCTGGAAAATAATATTATTTTCTTTGTAGCAGGCAATCAACCTGGCTAAGTTCCCTCCATAAAGTCTGTTTGTGCCTTCTGTGGGCAGTCATTCCACTTTCTATCCTGAATAGTGTGAGTGTTATATTATGCAGACTCTGAGTCTTCTTATGGTCTTCTGGAAAATAATATTATTTTCTTTGTAGCAGGCAATCGACCTGGCTAAGTTCCCTCCATAAAGTCTGTTTGTGCCTTCTGTGGGCAGTCATTCCACTTTCAGTTAAGTTCTCTAAGTCTTTGCTACATTGGTTTGGGTCTGCCTTATGAAAGCATTCCTGAGGGGTTAGGCATAGTCTTGCATGGCTTCATATATAGAATTATACGGTCTCCTTCTGGAACTTTCTCTTTTCCAGACCCTCCATTCCCAAACTATCTCTCCAGCAGGGGCTCTTTTCCTGATGCTTCTAGACAAAAAGATACATTTTTTTCTCAGAGTTTTTAAAACTCACAATGACAGTCACTTTGCAACTGAGGCCTTCCTTCAGGGCAAAGTTGAGAAAGAAAAAATAACATGTGGGTTGCTTCTCTAAGTTTTTGACTCCCCTACACAATCTTCCTGCTTCTGTTTATTTCTAGAATTCTTGGCCAAGTAGTTGGTTATTAGTTTTTGTGTTTTGTGTTTAAACAGAGGGAGGGATGGGCAATGGGGTGCTATGTCACCCTACTGGAACAAACCTCCTTCCTCTTCTCTTGGATTATTTTAAAAAATAAGTGATAGGTGCTATTTTGACAACTGAATCATTATTTTGGGATTTATCAATTGAAATATAGATGTGCAATTGTAAATCTATTTTGTTTTTCTAAATTGTCCTATTTCTTTCTTTCTCTATTTTAACTTGGATTTGAAATAGTTGGGTAAGTCAGAACTATTTAAAGTCCCCTAAATGCACATTTTTCATGCCATTTCCTAATCTTTTAATGTCAAGTTTCTCAGAAGAACTGCTCCATGATGATAATTTGATAATTGTTTACTAGTTCAGCTTTCCTCTCTGATGATTTAATGAATCATCATAGACAAGAGTTTATTACTGGTTTGAATAAAGATGACCTTTTTGCATTGTCTGCTATTTACTCTGCCCTTGCACTTTAGTAAGCAGCCAATTCACCAGCAGGGCCTGCCTTTTCCCTTCACACTTGATTGTGTTTATTACCACTTACTGTGGGCTGCTCTCTTTCATTACATGCTTAGTAATGGACTGACATATTATCTCACAACCAAAACCTACCTTGAATGCTTCATCAGTTTGTCAGATACTTATTATACCCTGCCTCACAACTTCTTGGACTACCTTTTCATTATGGCTGTTACTGCAGCGGCTGGCTGCACACAAATATAACCTGCCAGCCTCAGAGGTGCCCTGTATCTTTTGCTTTCTTTTCTGAGGCTCTTCTGCTACTGTTCACTGGGACTTCCTGTGGGAAATTGCTCAGCCATACTGGCGAATGTTCACACCTTGAGCTCGGAAGGAGTTAATATTTCCTAAAACTCCCTGGCGAAGTTGTTCCAAAACTATACATTGGATTCACTTGGGGATCTTTAAAAGTACTGACTCTTATCTCCAGACATTCTCTTTTAGTTGGTACGGAGTTTGATGTGGGAATCCAGGCGATTCTATAGTGCAGCACACTGTGGGGACAGTACCTGGAGGGCCATCCTTAAACTGTAGGATGTGGTAGCCAGTTAATAAATAATCCTCTCTTCCAAATCTTGGGTAGACAATTCTGAAGCATGCTAATCATGTAACTAAACCAGCTCAATTATTTATCCTTAGATGTATGCTCCCTCCTTCCTTGTTCACTCTTTCCATTTAACTCTTTCTGGTTTCCTGAGGTCGCTTCCCGTAGTAAACTAACTGCATGGAGATACTTGTCTCAGGCTCTACTTTTGGGGAGAATCAAAACAAGGTGGCTGATATCAGAAATGGTCCTGAAAGCAAACCATTCTAACAAGAATCTGAATTTGGACAACTTGCAGCCTGAGAGCAAAAGGACCATGTTACTGGTGAGAAGAAGGATACTGATCACACCTCTGGCAGCATCAGCATCACAATTACTGACTCCACAGGGAACTGAGGTATATGGGGATGAGGAATAAAAGGAAGTGGAAGCAGTAGCTTATGTGCTGGATTGGAACGTAAACAGTATGGGGACAATACTGTGGGGACTACACTATCCTACAAAAGGACTGTGGGGTTGGCTGGCTTTTGTTAATAAATTTAGAAGCCTTGAAAAGAGAAACTGATAGGTTCAGTTTATACAGCTGTGAACTCAGGACATACTGTGAATGTCAGAAAACCTCCACTGTAAAGACTTAGGGACCCTTGTCTCTCGTAGCCAGGGGCAGCAAAGCTAAATGTTAGGCTCAGTGAATAACCTCTGTAGGTATCATGCCAAAGCCAAGGCTCTGATAGGAAAAGATTGAGATCCTGGAAACTGAGATAGGGGTATTTGTATAGATCAACCTAAAAATTTTGAATCCCCAGATTTTCCCCAACCCTCCAGGTTAGCAAAAGCAGCTTCCTTTCCTTTTCTGGAAGTGATCTTCCTCCATTTGTCTGGAGATCTATGACCACCTCAGCTGTACTGGCTGCCTCACATGTGATGCTTGGCCT
>NW_007728082.1:123720-141372 GCF_000696425.1 Galeopterus variegatus | reverse complement strand
CAGCCAGGATGGCAGCCAGGATGGCAGCCAGGATGCTTTGACTTGCTGAATGTGTCAATGACTACTAGAGCACTGTGTTCCTAGAGATGAAATAGAAGAGCTGCTGACTAGGGATTTGCTTGACCTGTATAACAACAACAGAAATATACAAGAGCTGTGAAACAGAAGGCTGATGTCAGCCACTGCAATGGAAAATTGTTGTCCCTTACCAACTTCTGACAAAATCAAGTTCTTGTAGTCACAGCCCATTAACCAAAGCAAATGTAGGTCCCTTGGAAGAAGAATCCTGTAATGTCACCATAAGTATTAATGATGAATATCCCTACCAGTCCTTCCCCAAAAGGACATGTGGCCATTTACTACAGCGACTGTAATCTAAGGAAAGGAGAATTTCAAGACCTTTTGAAAGCTGTTAGATACAGTGTCTGAGCTGACCCTGCTACCTGAAGATCAAAATATCATGGGACTCATGGAGGCCAGATGATAAATGGAGTCCTGGCCTTTTGTTAAAGTGTATTTAACAATGAGTCCAATGAATCTGTGAACTCCTCTATGTGGTCTCTCTCTACCACCCCTACCTGCCTCCCCAATGCATGATCGAGGTAGACTTTTTCAGCTAGTAGAATTTCCACATTTGTCCTTGACCTAAACAGTACTAGTAGTTACAGTATGAAGAGTGAAGTGGGGTGAAGTGTCTCTCCTTCCTCTCCCAATGAAAGTGGTAAATCAGAAGCAAAACCTTAGTATCCAGAAGAATTCTGAAGGTTAGTGCCACCAACAAAGATTGAAAAGACACAGATGTGATTGTCCCAGTTATATCCACATTTGCTTTACAGGCTTGCATGGATAGTGGCAGGTGATGATAGACCGTGAAAAACTTAACCAAATGGTAGCTCCAATTACAAATACTGTACTAGCTATGCTGTCTTTATGGGAACAGTTGAAAACAGCTTCTCACATTTGGTATGCCACTTTTTCTCAAGTTCACCAATAAAAAGGATCAAAGTAGTTCTAGTTTACATGAAAGGAACAGCAGTATGTATCTACTGTCTTATCCCATGGCAATTCCATGATGTTCTGAGAAACGTAAGGTTGTTCAAGTTTCCTGCTTTCTGTCACAATATTTCTACAGGAACCTTAAACATCTCTCCATTTCTCTGAACATCATGCTAGTTCATTATATTTACACTAATTAGAAAAAGTCGCAATTACACTGGATGGCCTCTAAGACATCACATGCCAAAACTATGAGGGCAGGAGTATACTCTATTTTGGAGGCAGCATAAATCACACTTAGGAATACTGTTTGACACATTTACAGGAAGATTTAAAAGGCTTTAGTTTCGAATGTTGCACAGGTTGAGAGAGCTCTGTGATAGATCTAGGTTGCAAAGAAAGATGTCCTGCTACTTGAGACGTATGAGCCAACAAATCCGAACATACAAGAGGTCTCTGCAGTGGGTAATGACCCTAAGTGGATTCTCCAGCATCATAAGTGAGTTTTTAGCACAGATCCCCAGAGTTCTTGAGTAAGGTCATATCTTCTGTGGCTGGCAGTTGCTCACTATTTGACAAGGAGCTCCTGATGCACTACTGGGTCCTGGTAGAGACTGAGAGCCTGACCATGGGACATCATGTGACTGTGAGCCTGGAACTTGTCATTATGACTTGGGTATTATCACATCCAGTGAGTGTTAAAATCTAGCAAGTGTGACAGGATCCTATTTTTATGGTAGAAAAGGTATATTCAGAAACAATTTGAGCAGCTCTAGACTGTATAACAAACTTACATAACAGATGTTAGGTCTGCATGGGGGATTCCTTATTACTGACTAACAAAGAAGGGAGAAAAAACAAAAATTCAGTTCTTTTTCACAGATGTGTCATGTTGATATGCTGAAGCAAGCTAAAAATTATCTTTTGCCTCACCAAACTTCTATTTGGGGGGTGGGTGCAGGGTGCAGGGAGATGGCTCTTGAAGGACACTAGTGAAAGGAAATGCTCCTGATGGGCAGAACAGTGCATTTGATCATTTGTTTTGAATGGAGGGAGATATGGCCCAAGGTGGGTCTGCACAGACTCTAGGACTGTAAGAAAAAGCTTTGTTGGTTTCTCAGGAGCTTGGAATGAGCAAAGCTGGAAGATCAAAGACAAGAGAATTTGTGTAGAGGCATGTAGGTGGATCTGTGAGAGTGGGCACAAAATACGCAGGTTTTTGTTTCTCATGTTAATGCCCACCAGAGAGCATTTACTGTAGAGGAGGCATTTCACAACCACATAGATACAATGTCTTGTCTTGTGGATGTCCGGTATCTTCTCTCTATGGTCACTCTCTCATTGGATTTGTACAACAGGCCTTATGTGGGAAGTGCCATTATGGCAGAAATGAGATTATGAATGGGCCCATCAAAATGGACTCTGACAAAGTCTGATCAATCTGTTGCTACTGTTTATGTTCAACGTGCCATTTGCAAACACATATTGAACTCTCAGGATTGCACATCCTTTAAGCAGACCAGACTGGGTTCTTTCATCATGGAGGTAACAGTGATATGCGTTTATTAAAATTGACATCTACTCCAGATTATTGAACTCTCAGGATTGCACATCCTTTAAGCAGACCAGACTAGGTTCTTTCATCATGGAGGTAACAGTGATATGCGTTTATTAAAATTGACATCTACTCCAGATTTGGGTTTTCCTTTTCTCGCAGCACTACCATTTGAGAATGGCTTATGGAATGCAAGATTTATTGACACGAGATCCTGAATAACATCATTGTAGATCAGAAGTCTAATTTTGTGGCAAAGAGTGTGTAAAAATGCATACACAGTCAGAGAAGCTACTTGTTCTACCATATACATTATTCAGAAGCTTTCAACCCAACAAAAGAAGGTCATTGTCTATTATAAATTCAGCTAAGAAACCAGTTTTGGATCAACATTCTACAATGTTGGGTGACAGTCTTATAAGATACACATATATGTTAAAAATAGATGATTGATGGTCGTGTGTCCCCAGCGTACTGGTACAGACACTGAAGGATACAAGTATGATCGGCCTCCTTCACCACCTCTCCCAATAAGCCACTTTGAGAGTGTGTGCTTCTCATCCTGAAGACTTAGGCTCATCTGGCATAGAAATCCTCATTCCTGGTACGAGGAAGTCACTTCAGAAGACACAGTAAATATTACAATGAACTTGGAGCCTCGACTGTCATGTGATTATATTTTGGCCTTCTCATGCCAGTGGACAAGCTGGCAAAAATAAAAGGAGCTACCATTTAGGTTATTGGCAGGAGTAATTGACCCGATTACCATGAAGAGCTAGAGCTGTTGCATCACAACAGGGAGAGAAAAGAGTACAACCGAAACCCAGGAGATTCACTAGGGTGTCTCTTTGTGCTTATTTGCTCAGTGGTAAAATAAATGGACAATTGCTGCAACAATGGCTAATAAGGCTAAATAAACCATGGGCCCTAATCCTTCCATGATTTAAAGCCTGAGTCATCACAAGCAACTTAGACCTCTTGTTGTACTGGCTAAGAGTGAGGCAAATCTAAAATGCAGAGAATGAAAATCAACCAAGGCCTTAGTATTAATTGAAGCTGAGACTGTTATTTGTTCCACTAACCTTCCTGTACTATGTTTTTTTGTACAGATTGCCACCAACTACCACCTTGAGGTCTCTGTGATACAAAGTAGTTTTGCAGTACAAAAGCTTTACTGTGTTGGATATCTATTATCCCTGTCTCAGAATATCTTGATCCACCTCTTGCTTTAGCCATTGCTGCAGCATCCAGTTGCTTACAGGTATAGTCTAAGTGGCACCCCACATATCTTGCTTTCTGCTTCGAGGCTTCTCTGCTGATGGGTCGCACATCCAAGGGAGCCTGCTCAGTTGTTCTGGTGCATGCACACTTTGGAAGTGGAAGGAACTTAAGATCCCCTGGTGAACTTGTGACTAATGGAGAATGATACTGGATAAATACTTCCCTTTCTGTATCTTGGACAGATAATTCTGAAGTTATTTCTGCAAAGTTTCATGCAAGGTCTCTAGTAGAATTAAACCTCAATTGCCCACAGATGTAACAAGTTGTGTACTACCATTTTCGGGCTGGCACGTGTCTTTTCCTTTTCTTTTTTTTTAATTAAAGCCCCCAACTCTGGTTCCCTGGGAACACTTTCCAGAATAAACTATTTATATAAAGACACTTGTTTAGGCCCCACTTTTTTGGGGAAAAACCAAGTGAAAAAAATTAGTTAAATTGGAGCTTTGAAACTTCCACTGATAATGAAGCCTTTGTGAAGTTAAATCACTGTCCAGATGTAAGTCCTTATCATTGTCACTTTTATTTCTCATTGTAGTATTTTCTAATCAGTGTCTCTCAGAACCCTGGTTTTCAATGATGCTTCTTTAGTAAGAGTTACTTGTTTAAACGCATTTTGGAAAGGCTGCATATATCTTTCTTAGAGACTCATAAAACACATTGTAATATTAGAAGCTAAAAGAAATCCTGTAGTAAATAATCCTAATTTAATTTTGCTTAACTTCTCATGTCCCAGATTTATTTAACAAAGAAGTTCTGTTTTCATCTATTAAAATCTCACAATTGTAGTGCACCCAGAATAACGTTTTGGAAAATTATGTTAGTGTAAGTGTAGATAAAACCACAGGCATGGAGTCCTTTGACTTCAGACTTTCTTGAGAAATAGTCTTTTATTAGTGGCTTGAAGATCAATTTAGTCAATTTGCCCAAATGTCAGTGTAATAGATCTAATAGTTAGAGAAGGACTATTGTTTTCCATTTCAGAATCTAATTAAGTAAGGACCAAGACTATTCCTCATAGATAGGTTATGATAGTTTGGGGAGGAGAGGCTTTCCCCCGAATTTTCTGGGGGAAATGCCATCAATGAAAGCCTGTACTAAATTTTTATTTGGACAGACATTCGTTAGATGATTAAACGTAATAAAATATGTAAGCTACTCAGCACAATGCCTGGCTCTCGGCAACTATTCAATAAATGTTGGCTACTTTTTAAAACAAATTATGAATATTATTGTGAGTATGGGAACATTTATAATTTTTTTGAGGAGTTAGAGCAGAGGGTTCTCAACTCTGACTACAGCTGGGTCATGGTTAAAGATGCAGCACAGCCAGAGACTTTGGAGTGGAGTTTTGTCATCTGAATTTTTAAAAATTTTCTCTAAAGAGGGCATAGAACTGCAGCAAACCTGGGGTTAGTCTGCAAAAAAGGTTAGTGACCTTTAAAATGTAAAAACTACTAGAGTTAAGGGTCAATTCCAAGATATGTTTACTATATCTAAAAAACAACATTAAGTTGTCGGGTCAAAATGGGTGAATATAGGATTTTTAACAAATTTAATCAGACACATTAAGGAAATGACGCAGTACAACTTGAGATGAGCCAAGTTCAGCTGTGAAAAAACTGCTTCTGGTATTTTTCTCAGTCCTTAAAGTTATCTTTTCTGGGAATTTCTTTTACATGATTAGGCATACGGTTTCCTGATAACACACAAATGTTACCTCTGCACTCACAATGAAGTTGCATTATTTTACATACGGTATTTATTTTTTGTTTAATATTTTCCTATTATCCATGACTCTCCAAGGCTGAGGAAGAAGGTATACTGTGGCTCCTGTTCCAATGTGAGTAAAAACAAACTGGCAAATATCCCTGGATTTTTCTTCTCTTGCTGAGCTTGATCTCTAATAATTTGTTGTGCAAGAATAACAATCAGTTAGAAAATGGAATGGGAAGAATTAGTCCATTCACAATAACATCATCAACAATTACCACAATATTTAAGACTAAACTCAAAAATGCTCAGGGTTTATCTAAAATGATTGTAGAACTTTGTTGAAAGGGCACAAGAGAAAACATGTCTTGACAAAAACCCTAAATATTTCACATACTGAACTTGTCCCCAAATTAATCTATACATTTAAGCACTTCCTCTTCAAGACCCCAATTTTTAAAAGAAAATATGATATCATGATTCTAAATTTCACCTGAAAGAATAAATGTATGAAAATAGCCTGGATAATATACAAAAAGCAAACAAAGACAATGAAGGAATGCATAGAGCTCACTATGGTTGTCTCCTTAACATTCATCCCACCCCTTCCCCATTGGACAGCAACAGTATAATTTGGACAATAACCCCAACAAAAGGAATACTGGCCTAGTTTGTTTCGCCCTCCTTGTCAGTGCCTGGTCATAAATAGGTATGTTATCCAGAGAAACTGAAGGGACTTCCATCCTTTTATTTTTTAAATTTATTTATTATTATTTTTTTTACATTCTGAGATGATGTTGTGGAGCAGGGAGAAGAGAAAAGGGAGGAGGATAGTGTGGAAGGAGGGGATGTGGCCAAGGCCCGTGGCACCCTACTCTTTCCAGCAGGGGAGCTCAGGTCAAAAATTTATTTATTATTATTTTTTTTACATTCTGAGATGATGTTGTGGAGCAGGGAGAAGAGAAAAGGGAGGCAGATAGTGTGAAAGGAGGGGATGTGGCCAAGGCCCGTGGCACCCTACTCTTTCCAGCAGGGGAGCTCAGGTCACTTCCAGCGGTGGCCTAGTGGTCATAGCTGGGCTGGTTGTGGACATTGGGGGGACATGGCTGAGGCCCTTGGCCCTCCCTCTCCCCCATCTTGGGACCCTGTGGGGATTCTGGTCCTTTTAGGTTTTATAGGTGATCTTTGGTGGTGTTAGACCTTTACTGGTTAATATCAGAATTTCGACCTGTGGGTTTTTTGTTTTTTCTTTCAGTTCTGTGTTGGATTATTCACTATTCCACCACTTAAACTCTGCACTGGAACTAATTTGTCGTCCTTTGCTTACTTCTAGTGGGGACCAGCACTAGAGCCCTGTAGTTAAGTGATATTGCTGCTTTGCTGCTGGGGAAGGCTTTTTGTGCAGCTCAGGGGTTGTAATTGTTGACTTTGTATGCACTTCCGGTCTTGTGAGGTCTGATATACCGGGGTTATGTGGAAACTCTGGTCTGGGCCTGAGTCTTTTCAGTGAACTGCACCCACTGCAGCTCTATATTCCTGACCAGTCTCCACTGAGTGGGCTTGTGCTGATTGGAGGATAGATCAGCTGTCCTTGCTGTGCCCCAATGTTTCCCTGGTGGGCCTGTCTCCTGCATCCCCTGCACTCCAAACACTTCCCATGGGGGGCCATGTGCTGGTCGCTCGTGATGACTCACCGGCCTCTGTGTAGCTCCTTTTTTCAGTTGTCTGTGGCCCCTCATGCCTATGTGGGTCCATGGAAACTCTGTTCATGGTCTTACTGGCCTGGGGGCCACCAAGGCCCTCTTCTCCCCTGAAGCCTCCAAAGCAAGTTCATCCAAAGCCCACAACTGTAGCTTTTGCCAGCTCTTTCTCTGTGTGCTCACCAGGGTCAGCCTTGAAGTGGTTGGGGCTCAAAATGGTCCAAGCAGTCCTTTGTTTCTCTCATTGTGGCTACTTCTGCCTTCATATGAGAACTCTGTAGGTCTTTCCTCTTCTTCCCCTGACTTCTAGCAGCCCCAGCTTGACAGTCATTGCTTCTTCATAGTTATAAATTGGTTGATTGTGGGAGAGAGTGATGCTGGGTAGTGTCTACTCCACCATCTTGACCAGAAGTCAATCGGGACTTCATTCTTGATGAATATATTGAGTACCAGAATCAACCAGTCCTAAAATCTATCCCTATCCATCCAGGCTTAATCAGGAAATAGAAGCTGCTGTAAAATTTGAATAAAGAGAGTCTTAATAGAAAGAGTTAAAGCCTTCTACAACCACTGGAAGGAACAACGGTCAGGAAGATTATTTTCAGGAAATTCAGAAGTTCAAGAATCCCAGTGAAGCCCCCACTAATGAGCCCTAGTGCTACAGTGGACATTTCTCAGGAAAACTTCCAGAAGTCAAGGGGGAAGCTGCTGCTCATCTCAGCTGCTGCTGGTAAATTTCTTCTATTTCTCTTCTTTCTAAGTCTTCTTCAAGTATATCTCATGGAAGAATCTATGCCACAAGCTGTGAGAAAAGGAATTTTGAAAACTGTGATTTCAAACTTTTTTGTGCAATGCAGAAAAGAATGAAGATAGAGGCAGGGGTGATGTCGAGTAGACAATAAATAATTTGGCACACCATTCTACCTCTGAAAATCCTGTTGTGTGAGTGTGGAAGGTTCTATTTTCCACAAATGACCATAATAATATTTCCTATCATACGTATTCTTTTTATAATGTGACTTAAATATTCTCCCCATTACAAAGTGGGGCCTCTCTTTCTTCTTGAATCTAGGGGAGCTTGTGACTGCAGTGGAAATTACACTATGGAAGTTCTGAAGCTGGGTTATAAAAAATGATACAGCCTTCACCTGACTCTTTTGGGACACTCACTCTTAGAATCCAATCTCCATGCTGTGTGAATGCTTAAGCCACATGAGTCATGCTTCACCCGGGGTTGTCAGCTGTTTAGAAATTAATTACACACAATGGCTAGGCATTTACCTTTCACTTTGAAGTCAAATGCATTGCTGCTACCTGGTTCCCCTCTGTCCTCAGCAAATATGGCTTCTTTGAAATCCTGAAATAACATAGCAAAAACTTACCTGGTCTGGGTCTGATCTTAGAAGATTATAACCTTGGGATATCATGGCAAAATGGATGCAAGCAACATGCTATTCAGTTCTTTGCAAAGCAAGTCAGTTTACAAAGTTTTATAAGTCATGTGGCTGACTTGTCACATTGAAAAATCTATCATGATCTAATCCTGAATCAGCACCCCCTGGAATTATCATCATAAAACCCATCCTTTCCTTATGGGCATAGAGAAAGAATTTCTTGAAGGAATAAGCCCAAATGTGAGAACATTGTCTTTTTCTTCCAGTTCAGATGTTTGTCTAGGACATCACGTGAAATAACCTTATCTTTGTGTAAGCTCTTGGCATCTTGTGACATTTAACATTTACTCTTTAGTTGTAGAAAATTTCCTAGGTGTTCTGGGCAATTTCAGCATCTTGCAACCAAAGGCATAATGAAGGCATGTCCTGCAAAAAGTTCGGATGACAGTGGTTCCTAGAATTACAGTTACTAACAGATGGCCCTGTCTACGAGTAAAGAAAAGTAAGATGGTAGAGGCCTGTATGAACAATGTCTAGGAAGAGAAGCGAGAAGAAGGTAGAAGTGTGTGCACAGAGTAGGTGTAAAATTCAATAGAAATTTTATTGAATGAAAAGATGGATGAATAAAATGAAATATCCAATAGTTTCATGTCTCTACCCTGGGTGCATAGTGTACAGCATATTTGCCATTTTAAAATCTACAGTTAGAGCATTTATAGATTTTTTGCTAATGCTTTAAACTTGTGTTCCTAAAAATTCCATGGGGCTAAAACTTAACATTTAGAGACATTGATTTTCACATATGTATGCAATTAGTATTTATAAATGAGTGTATGTATAAAATGGCTAAAGGAACAAAAAATGTCTGACTCGGCTCCTTTACTTCCCATGTTGTCTAGCAAGGTACACATGTAGTTCATTACTCATTTAGCATCTTTCTAAAAGTTTAATTACTCATCCTCCAATCCTCAATACAACACTGTTCCCCTGAGCCTCTCAGCCCTTCAGCACCTGTGTGCCTCTGTGACATCCCAGATTTACCTTGATAGAGCAAATTAGTTTTGTGGTTCTCCTCCACAGAGCTCAGAGCTGTTCCTAGTTAGTTCTCACCATACATCCCACCAAACGGCTAACATGGTGGACTGAAAGGTACATACTGGACTAAAAGTTAAAGTGGCTGATGGAAAAGATATTTGCTGAAAATCATGCTTTATACTATGATTACCTCATATACTCTTTAAAAAGAAATAATCAGGAGCTAATTTATAATTAGAAATTATCATAAAAATTCAGATCCACAGTCTATTATCATATTTTCCTATTTTTGCAATATTTTTATCTCTTGACATTTGTATTTTGAAAATTGTCAAACCTTCAGAAAAGTTAACATTTTGTTCTATTTGCTTTATCCTTTTTTCTCTTTTGCTTCCAATCTTTTTGTTCTAGAACTTGTCCCTGATTACTTCAGCATACATTTCCCAAGTCTAAGGACATTATTCTTGACATTTGTATTTTGAAAATTGTCAAACCTTCAGAAAAGTTAACATTTTGTTCTATTTGCTTTATCCTTTTTTCTTTTTTGCTTCCAATTTTTTTGTTCTAGAACTTGTCCCTGATTACTTCAGCATACATTTCCCAAGTCTAAGGACATTATCATACATAATTACAGTATTTTATCACACCTAGGAAATTAACAATACTTCCACAATGTCATTTAATACCCAGGGCAATCTAAATTTTCTCAGTTGCCTCAAAAATATTTTTTTCTCTCTCAAGTACTTCTCAGCAGAGAAATAAAATTATTGGAGAATAAAAGAACACCATTGTAGTGATACCTTCTTACGTTTTCTGAATGAGACTCCTTTTTTTTTTATCTTAGATGATGGTGTTTTCATCTCCTTTCAACATGGGGTTATGACTTAGGTGAATGAAAGGCAGCCATGAGGTAAGCTTGTTACCTTCTGTGCAGGAATGTCTCTCAGTGTTAACTATCTCTACGTAGGGAGACAAAGAAATGACTCACGGTGCCTCTCCTCTGACTGCATAAAAGGGAAAAAGGATTTTCTGATTTTTGTTCCTAGTGCTCTGGGAAAATTTGAGCACTTATTTCAGATTTACCTTTATATATAACAAGTTGATTTAGCAATTCCTCTCCACAGAGTTTGAATCCTATGAAACTGCCAACAATAACCGTTTTGTATCTTGAGGCATTTTGGATATTTGCTGCATCTTTCTTCATGTAAGAGAAGTAATACACTGCTTAATTCCTTCTCATTGCTGACTGCAGTGTCTTCAAAGCTTATGCTTTTTTTTTCTTTGAATTGTTTTTATATATCAGTTTTTATTTTTGAAGGTATCAGTGTCCCCCATTCCTTCCGTTTTAGATACTTTTTAGAAATTTCTGCATATTTCCTATTTGCTAGAATAATTTTCTGAAACCAAGAGAATGCTGCTGACATCTACTATTATGATGTGTGAATTTTATTTTTCAAAGCCTAACAGATTTTTAAGTTAAAAAACAAAACAGGAGAATAATTACTAATCGTAGAGCAGGATCATTTGGAGAAATGTCAACAGGTCAATTTGCAAGGAAAATTAATGCTGAGACTACTGGACTGTTGAAATAACAGGAGAAAATTTGACTGGGTTAAATATTCAAGTATGCCTTTATAGAATAGCCTTTCCATTTGGCACTGAAAAGACAGACCAGTGACCCAAACTGGATTTTTTTTTCTATTTTCTTAAGATTAATGAAGTTTAACTGCGATTTTCCTGAAAAACATCTTTTTTCCAGTTTCAGGGCAAGTATGTGATTTCTAAGTAGGCCCCAGCCTTGGCTTATGTAGCAATTGAGCCTAAAAGAGAACTTTCTATTTTGACAATAGTAATGGTATTAAGTGGGGAACTTTTAAAAGGAGCAAACAATAATAGCAAATATAAGCTTGAAATGTAATGATGTACATAATGATATTTAGGCCTTGGCAAATGTATGCATTTCAGTATATAGTGAATGGATTATTTTTTAGTGCTGTGTTAGATACCCAAATAAAATCCCATTTTTTAAAAAAAATTATTCATTTAAATACTAAAATTCTGTTAAATGTTACTAAAAAATGTACCTAATTTCTATGGAAAAGGATGAGAAAAAGGTGATTCACATTTCAAAAGATCACTGTAACTTGTTAAACATTGAGTTTTGAATTTCATGAGCCAAATAATGGCATCTAACTTCATTTAAGACTATAGATATAAATTATGCCATAATCTTTTAGGGATGGTGTCATTCTTAACCTGTAGAATTAGCTCCCGAGAGACTTCACACCATTAATAGAAATATTTAAAAGTTCTTCACAAAACATACACTGTGGGCTTTAGAACACTTTTTTTTTTTCTGTTTTACTCAAGAAATAGTTGTGAAACATCTTTTTTTCCCTGAATAATGCCCTAAGAAATAAGATCTCTATCATCCCCATACCCTGCCATTGGCATAATTGGACACTAAAAGTATGTGTGATATTAATGTATAATCTACAATTTAAAATTCTTGCTGGTGGAGTGAGACGGTCCACCTAGCCTAGATGGTTGGAAATGCCCTGCTCCAGTAATTCATCCCCCAGCCAGGGGGTACTTGGACCAGCAGCTATTCTTCCATGAGACAGGGCAAGTTGTTGATGCTCTGTCTCATTCCTCCTAGGCACTATATCACCGATCTCTCTGTCTTTGCTCGCACACTTCTTCTACAGGCTCCCTGGACAGTTTAAAGGAAAAGAGTCCCTCTGTGCCATGAGACACTTTTCACAACAGTGATCTTTCACTATAAGAGGTGAAATATCTGGGCCGCAGAGATAGCAGCTTTTGCATGACTGCTGCTTAGATAAAAAGCTTGACCTTCATTGGCTGCTAGTATTGTATCAGACGTTTTAAATTCTTTTGGCCTGGCATTTGCCCATTGCCTTACTTCTTTGAATCTGACATTGCGTGGTAAACTGCTGTCCCTCTCTGGGAATGTTGCCGAAAGCCTACTGAAAAAGGCTTCTCAGGTTGTGCTTTCTTTTACTTACATTCCAAGACCAGAGTTCTGTGTACCCATGCACTGATCTTATTTTGTGTTATAGATGGGAACCTTTGCTTTATCTAATAGTGGGTTTTAAATCAGGAGAAAGAGAACTTTAACTCAGTTGGCATGGAGGGCAGAGTATATGGTGCCGTGAATAAACAAAGATTTAGAAGGCTTTTGTCAGACTAAAATACTCCCCGTGATTGTTTTTGATAAAATAATAATAATTACAGTGATGGCTGATGCTTGCCACTGAAAACCTGTAATTTCTAACAGCTGTGGCACTACCACGACAGCCACCAGAACATATAAAATAAAATGTTTCTCTGAACTGAGATTGCCCAGATATGCAAATAACCTACTTACTGTACCTGTGTTTATTAGTGATTCACCTAGAACACCATAAAGACTTATCTATTTTTCAATACTTTTGTATTATGAGCTCTTAAGAGATTTTGAAGCCAATGAATTCTTTTAAATAAATACTTAATAGGCTTTATCAGAATAAAGCTTATTAGATGAAATTGGTTATGCCATGGCTCAAAGCACACAGATAATGCAAACCTAATACTGACTAACAGCTATTTAATGGGCAGGAATTTGCCATTTTCCCCAGCATCAGTACCACCAAGGGACTCTACGGTAGGAGAGAGATTGCATATGTGATATTCACATTAGCTAGCCAGTATATTACCAAATTCGCTTTTGCACTGTCATTATAGGTTATCAAAGGGGAGAGAAAGTCCTCTGAAGTTCTCTTTTAATATTTTGACAGATGTTACATGATTTAACACTATTTGCTCAATAAGTCCTTCTACCTGCAAGGAAGACACTGTGCTTGGTATTAGGGAGAGGAAAAAAATCAGGTATGGCCATAGGAATTTCTAATTTATTTGGAAAGGAAGACATAAATAACTTTATGACAAGTTAATTTGAAATAAGAACTTTAAGACTGGAATAAATACATAACTATAGGTATTCAGAGGTGACAATATGCGGTTTGAGACAGGAAAAGCTTCAAAAAGAAGAAGTCAGGACTAATGTGGTTGCAAGTGAATGATAGAGCCTGTCTAGTTTAAAACAAGAAATGTGTTTTGTTTGTTTGTCTACTATTTTCCTGCAGCCACATGGATATTTGGGGTCAGGGTGGGGAAGGGGACAGGGCTTGTATGGAAGGAGAGCAATGCTAGTTTAAAACAAGAAATGTGTTTTGTTTGTTTGTCTACTATTTTCCTGCATCCACATGGATATTTGGGGTCAGGGTGGGGAAGGGGACAGGGCTTGTATGGAAGGAGAGCAATATTCCTCAGAATAAGATGGAGATATTCCTGGTAGATAAACACATGGGTGGCCATTATAGACATGGTATTTAGCTAATTCTTGATTTCAAGAAGAAAGAAGAAAGGAGGGAGGAAATTCTAGGCCAAGGAAAGGGTAGGAATAAAAGTGTAGATATGAGAAATTGAGCAAATCTGACCTTATTCACTTTGCCTGAACAATAGTGTACATACTCTACATACTTTCTACTTGGGGAAGAATCTGATTTGGGACAGAACCAGCACATTTGTATAAGAATGTGATTATGTTCCTTTAATTTCTATTTTTTCTCTGGGAGATTTTGACATTATTATGTATGTAAATGTAAAATTATGTGTCAATCAACAAAATGAACTAAATCCTTCCTAAGTTGGTGTGAAATCATAAATATGTTTGAAAACAATACTTCATGCTGATTTTTCATAAATAATTTGATATCCCTTCACAGCTTGGATGAAGCTGCTTTGCTCAACAGGGAGGTAGAGAAAATACACAATGTTGTGGCCTCTGGTCTTGAAATAAAAACAGTGGTTTGATTAAATGCCAGTTGGTTGTAAATGATAACCCAGATAAACAGTGGGAAATCATTATGCATAAGCAGTGATTCTAATTTAATTTTATGGCCTTTGGAAAAACATCTCCTCTAGGCTAGTCAGCAGAAGTTAAGGAATTGTGACTGAGCCAAGTGTTGGAGGGATTGCAATTCTGTTAAGCCAGCTCTGAGATGACCTACCCCTGCAGCAGGTAACCATCTATCTAGGTTCTTTCCCCTGTTCTTCAGATGGGGTCATTTTATTATTTTGTCATCAATTATGGATCATAAATTCATATAAAAGCCACACTACAAAATTCTTATGTTTGATTTCCATGCGTTTTATTTAGCTAATATATTGATGCATTAAAAAAAAATAGCCCCTCCCCCCAATTTGGTACCATTTGTGTGTCAGGAATTCCATTAGGGCTTGGCCGGGTGATTCTTCTGTTTTGTATGGTGTTGTCTGGGGTCCCTTGGTGATATGCAGCTGGTGTCTTGGCCAAAATAAGGGAATAAGACAGCTTCACTCACAAGCCCGCTGTGTTGATGGTGACAGCTGTATGTCTCAGCTCAGCTGGGCTGTTCTCTTTTTTCGGTAGTTATAAGAATTCTTCATGTTGTCTCTCCAGCATGGTTGTCAAACTTCCAGCACAGTGCCTCAGGTATCCAAGAGACCAAGGTGGAAGCTGCCAGTGCTTTTAAAGGTGAAGTTATGGCTGGAATAGCATCATTTTTGCTGTTCATATTGGTCAAAATAGTCAAAGTCAAGGATGCCCACTCTCATCACTCTTATTCGACAAAGTATTGTAAGTACCAGCCAGAGTTATCAGGGAAAAGAAGGAATTAAAGGGCATCCAGACTAGAAAAGATGAGGTTAAACTGTCCCTATATATAGAACAGCCTAAAGACTCTACAAAAAAACTGTAGAGTTGATAAATGATTTCAGCAATGTTGAAGGATACTAAATCAACACACAAAAATCAGTAGCATTTCTATACTTGAACAATGAACAATCAGAAAAAGAAGTCAAGAAAGCTAGCCTATTTACAATAGTCACCCAAAAAACAAAAACCAAAAAACCAAAAAAACCTAGGAATAAAGTTAACCAAAGATGTGAAAAATCTCTACTATGCGAACTACAAACCACTACTGAGAGAATTATAAAGGACACAAGAAGATGGAAAGATATCCCATGTTCTTGGATTAGAAGAATTAACATTATAAAAATGTCCATACTACCCAAAGTGATCTACAGATTCAATGCAATCCCCATCAAAATTCCAATGACATTTTTCTCAGAAATGGAAAAATCAATCCTAACATTCATATGGAATAACAAAAGACCACAAATATCCAAAGAAATCCTCAGCAAAAATAAATAAATAAATAAAGCTGGAGACATAACATTACCTGGCTTTAAACTATACTACAAAGCTATAGTAACTGAAATGGCATGGTACTGCCATGAAAACATACACATTAACAAATGGAACAGAACAGAGAGTCCAGAAATCAACTCATACATCTACAGCCACCTGATCTTTAACAAAGGCACCAAGTCTACACACTGGGGAAGAGACTGCCTCTTCATCAAATGGTGCTGGGAAAGTTGGACTTTCTATGTAGGATAATGAAACTAGACCCATACCTCTCACCATATACCAAAGTCAACTGAAAATGGATTAAAGAATTAATATATACATTGAAACAATAAAACTCCTCAAAGAAAAAATAGGGGAAACACTCCAGGAAGTAGGATTGGGTACAGACTATGAATATGACCCTCAAAGCACAGGCACCCAAAGGAAAAAGAAACAAATGGGATTATATCAAACTAAAAAGCTTCTGAACAGCAAAAGAAACAATTAACAAAGTGAAAAGACAACCAATGGAGTGGAGAAAATGTTTCCAAAATATACATCTGACAAAGGATTAATATCCAGAATATACAAGGAACTCAAACAACTTTATAGCAAAAAAACAAATAACCCATTAAAAAATAGGCACAGGAGCTGAATAGGCATTTTTCAAAGGAAGATATATGAATGGCCAACAGATACATGAAAAAATGCTCAACATCACTCAGCTTTCAGGCAATGCAAATCAAAATCACTTTGAGATACCATCTCACTCCAGTTAGGATGGCTAATATCCAAAAGACTGAGAATGATAAATGCTAGCAAGGATGCAGAGAAAAAAGAACCCTCCTACACTGCTGGTGGGACTGCAAAATGGTGCAGCCTTTATGGAAAATGGTTTGGAGGTTCCTCAAACAATTACAGATAGATGTACCATGTGACCCAGCTATTCCACTGCTGGGATTATATCCAGAGGAATGGAAATCAACATGTTGAAGGGATACCTGTACTCCCATGTTTATTGCAGCACTCTTTAAAATAGCCAAGAGTTGGAACCAGTCTAAATGCTCACCATTGGATGAGTGGATAGGGAGAATGTGGTATATATACACAATGGAATACTACTATGCAAAAAAATAAATTGAAATACTACTATTCACAGCAATATGGATAGACTTTGAGAAAATTATATTAAATGAAATTAGCCAGGCACAGAAAGAGAAATAGTGCGTGTTCTCACTTATTTGTAGGAGCTAATAAAAATAAATAATTTAATACTCGAACCAGGGGTGGGGTGTGAGTGTGGGAAGAAGACATATAACAATCACAACAATTCCTTGAACTTGTTAAGACAAGTGAACAGATATGATGTTGATGGGGGGGCGGGAGAGGATGGGGGAAAAGGAAGAATTGGTAAAGGGACACAAAAATCAACTACATTGTATATTGATAAATCAAAATCAAAATAAAAGAAGATCTTACAGATCAGGAAGCTTACGCTCAAATAAGTTAAGTGTCTTGCTCACATCACACAGGAAAGAAGTAATAAAGACTATACTTTGTTGCTTTGCGTTGCTTCACCCCTCATGGATTTATCACCCCACTTCCCCTGGGTGATGGAGACACAAAGGATTACTCAAAGCCCATCTCTTCTGAGCAGTGAGAAGCCCCAAAGTGGTTAATCTCCCACTGGAACCCTCAAGTGAGAGGGATTCCTTCCTTGGGAAATTAATGCCAAATTGGGGTTCT
>NW_007728082.1:120119-122804 GCF_000696425.1 Galeopterus variegatus | reverse complement strand
CAGACCAGGAATTTACAGGAAGAGAACAAAGGTGGGGTTATAGTTTAACAATATAGGCTGGTAACTTTCAGTGAAACAAGTCAGATGACATTCCAGTATGCAATTAAGTGGTCCTATCAACAACAGTTTGATCTTAGCAAACATTCCTTCTTATAGCAATTTCTCAGTATCTTTATATAACAATCAGTAACTAGTCTGTCTTTGAGCCAGCAACCTGCTGTGCCACAATTCTTATCTTGCAACAGAGATTTATAGCCTGAGGAAAATTTCCTGTCCTTACAAGGTCAATATTTGAAACTGCAAAGCTTTGGAAAACCAGACCCTGTGAAGTACATATGCTTTTTAGTATAGTCCATAATACTTAACCCCTACCCCCCCCCCAAATAGTCAAAGTTCAGCCCAGATTCAAGAGGAGAACAGATAGACTTCACCTGTTAATGAGAAGGCTGCCTAAGAATTTGGGGTCCTCTTTAATCTCCTATATCATATACAAAACAGATGATCCTAGAGAAATGAGTTATGGGAAAAAAACAAAATTTTTAATATGCATAGATAAAGGTTATTTAAAAATTATTGATTATGATCAAACTATTTTTTCACTTTATGCAGTCCTACTAAACATGTGCAATCTTTACCATTACGTAAAGAAAACTTTAGCAAGTAATGGATCTTTTGGGATCTCTATGAAAATTTGATGTACAGATCTGATACGTAGCTGGTGCTTTGGCTCTGTCCTTTTTGTGACTACTTGGATTGTGCTTATCTTCTAAGGTTGTTCTTCCTCAACTTTTTGCTTGACATGCATGTCCTGGGCTTTCCTCAAACACTAAACTGTGTGGCTTGTTTGTTGGATTTATAGATGTGTATCCCAGGCAACAGATGTAATACACCCTGTTGTCTTGGTAGCACACATGCTTTAAACACCACACTGCTTCTCCTAACCCTGTTAAGATCTTCTGTTTTGGCACCGACTGACAGTAAGTGTAGTAATATGTAAATGTGCTTGTTGGCACTGATTTGGTTTTGCAGTCAGAGAAGACAAAGGGAAATTACTTTTCAGCATTTTGTTCTGGGGTTGTCTATCTAATCCAATTTTCACAGGGCCCTACATAAAGATGCAAGTTGTATTAGGCAGGCATCTGGAGGTGCCTGGCTGGGAGACAGTTATTGGATATCAAAACAAATTAGGCAAAATTAGCACTGCATTTGAATGATGCCAATCCAGGTGTAATATTTGTTGACTGCTAGAATATGTCACATAGCAACTCAGTCACACTCAGTAAAGGAGGAAAAACTATGTAGACATGGTGTGAAAACAGAAAATATCACAGGACATTTGTTAGGTAGCCATGATATGATTGAATTTATTCAGACACTTATAAAACCCACCAAGATTTGCTTCCAAGTATTTTGAAATGTTTTGGATCAGAGGAGGAAAGACAAAATAAGAAATAAAAGACATTTTCTAAAATTTACTTTTGAATTACTTTCCTTGCTTGTGCACTTCAGCTCAACTTCAAGCATTTATTAACTTATCCCTGTTTGTACATGTTTTCTGTATTCATACATTTAACAGGATTTATTGAGAACCTGCTACTCACCAGGCACTATGCCAGGAGCGGAGGAGCAAAAATAGTCATAATTCTAGCCTTTAAAGGGCTTCTAGACTATTTAGCAAGATGCATACATACGTACATACATATATACATAAATGATATATAATTGAGATAAATGCTATGTATAAGGTAGGCCAAATTCTCATATTAAAAAACCCTCAGCATTTCAGGGTGTTTACATGATAAAGAGTTTATTTCTTATTCATTCTAGTTCACTCTGGTTGTTCCTTGTTAGGCAGCAATGTGGGTAGCTCTTCATAAGCAGCAATTCAGGGATCCAGTTTCCTGAATCTTGGGCTCAGTTCTCCTCCAGAGCTTCAAGCTTTTTCTGTTTAGCTGGCATGTGGGAGAAAAAGACTGGAGGATTGTGCGTGGGAGTGTTTTATGGCCTGGCTTAGAAATAGCACTCCTCATTTCTATCAATATTCTATTGTTCAGAACTCAGTCAGGGGGTCAAATATAACTCCAAGGGAGGACAGAAAATATAGTTTAGTTGGTACCCCAGAGAAGGTGGGAAATTATTAACCATTATCTGCCAAGTGTTTGCAAATGAGAAGAACGGGGTGCTTTCTCAGTTAAAAGACAGAGATGACAAAAAATGAAAAATGTAATTACCATGTGACCCAGCAATCCCACTACTGGGTATATGCCCAGAGGAAATGAAATCAGTATGTTGAAGAGATATCTGCACCCCCATGTTTATTGCAGCACAATTTACAACAGCCAAAATATGGAATCAACCTAAATAACCAACAGCAGATGAACTGATAAAAAAAAAATGTGGTATAGATACGCAAATACTATTCAGTATAGATACGCAAATACTATTCAGCCACAGAAATAAAATGAAGGAAATCCTGTCATTTGTGGCAATATGGATGGACTTAGAGCTTATTATGATAAGTGAGGTAAGACAAGTAGAGAAAAAGAAGTACAACATGATCCCATTCATATGTGGAATCTAAAAAAAAAAGAAAAGAAAATTGATATTATAGAGAAGAGAGTAGAACAGTGGTTACCAGAGACTGGGGAGGTGAGGGAGGAATGGAAAATAGGGAGAGGTGGGCCA
>NW_007728082.1:116397-119796 GCF_000696425.1 Galeopterus variegatus | reverse complement strand
GCGCCGCCGCGCTTCCCAAGCGGCGCACTATCCAGTGCGCCACCGGGCCGGCCCAGCAGCACAATTTACAACAGCCAAAATATGGAATCAACCTAAATATCCAACAGCAGATGAACCGATAAAAAAAAAAAAATGTGGTATAGATACGCAATGAAATACTATTCAGCCACAGAAATAAAATGAAGGAAATCCTGTCATTTGTGGCAATATGGATGGACTTAGAGCTTATTATGATAAGTGAGGTAAGACAAGTAGAGAAAAAGAAGTACAACATGATCCCATTCATATGTGGAATCTAAAAAAAAAAGAAAAGAAAATTGATATTATAGAGAAGAGAGTAGAACAGTGGTTACCAGAGACTGGGGAGGTGAGGGAGGAATGGAAAATAGGGAGAGGTGGGCCAACAGGTACGAAATTACAATTAGATAGGAAGAATAAATTCTAGTGTTCTATTGCATGGTAGGGTGACTATGGTTAACAGTTAAGTTCTGTATGCTACATAATAGCTAAAGGAGAGACTTTTGAATGTTTTCACCACAAAGAAATGATAAATGCCTGAGGTGCTAGTTACATTAACTGTCATGACCTGATCATATACAACATATACATGTATTAAAACCTCAGATTGCACCCCAGAAGCATGTACAATTACAATGTGTCAATTAAAATAAATAAAAAGAGACAAAAAGAAAAAAAGAACAGGGGGCCTTCAAGATGTGATGGATAAAGGAAATAAGTATAAGACATAATATCATCATGAAGTTTGCAGTTTTGTTGAAAATATATAAATGAGATATTGAAGTAATAATGCAATACAATTTATATTTGAATGAAAAATATAGTATTAAAGAAACAATCTTGCCATCACTGAATCTAATTTTTCTTGTGTGTGAAGAATTGAAGCCCAAGTTAAAGTACTTGCTAAGGTAATATGGCTAGTTATGGTCACAATTGGGCCACATATTTGTTAAAGAAGTTTATAATGCTCAGTGCTTATACTCACCTTTACCATATAATTGATTCTTATTTCCTATCAGATAAGCCAGCATCTACAGTTAATGGTGCTTATTCTCAGTGCTGAACTTTTTTTGGAGGAATTCAATCAAAAGGGCCTTGATTCACAGTCAAATCACTGCCCACAACTGGCAATAACCAGCCACCAGAGAAATCAAGCTGAAGGAGCCCATGCATAGAATCAGACCTTGTTTAATTGGTTTGGTAGGTTAAGGCCAAAACTCTTTCAGAGATGGCTAAAACTGATCCATACAAATAAATTTTGGAGCCATCTTTCTTGGGGTTTGGCCAATGTGCCATCTGGCAATGCAGGCTGACTAAAAGCAGGACTTGTACATTCAAGTACTGGCTGTGGCTGAAGCTTGTGATGGCTACAGGTCACTCTTATACGGGAGAGAGTAGCAACCTTCATTGCATATCTTTATATATTGATATAAATGATTTTATATTTGAAAAATTTGTGTGGCCATTTTTGGGGGAGGGGAGTCAGCTTCTGGAGTAAGAGTGAGAGAATTGGTTAGTAGGGACTCCCAATCACCAAACAAAGTGGAACCTATATCTTGTCTAGTCTTTCCATTGTTATGTTTTCTGAAAGTGATGTGAATATGTAATGTGCAAATTAAAGGGTTAAAAAATTCAGAGTGGGTACAGTTTTGATATGGATCACCTTTAGGGAACAGAGAGGGATTAGGAAGTGTCTCTAAAAATATAGTTTGCAGATGCCCTGTGTCCAAATACCCTAGAATGCCCAGCAAAATGCAGACTCCTGGGCCATTTCCAGGTTAATGAGTAAGACTCCTGGGCTTTTGACCTAGGATCCTGCGTGTTAGTGAGAATTCCCTTTATCTTAAAAGATAGCCATTGGAAAGCGATGGGGAAAAATCTGAGCACTGGCATTGGAATGTAAATCATCAAATTGCTCTCCTGGATTTTCTAAGTAATACATTAATTCACAAAGTGATGTTTTCCTAGTCATTCCATATTTGGGTCTAATAAAAGGCCATCTCTATACATGGTCAAATCAAATACATAATATTTCATTCTTGCTTCTTTCAGATCATTAGTCAAAAAGAATTGTTTATCTTCAGTGATTGCTGTTTGCTAGAATCAGCTGTCATGGATTATGTTTGGCATGTTAGAGGTTGTGTAAGTATCAGCTGTCCGGCATGGAATAGAATTGTACAGTTGCTATAGGTTAAAGGAGAGAGTGATTTTTGCTCATGGAATTTTGACATTATGTCAATAATGGAATAACTGTTGTATTTAACAAAAGTAAAGTTCCCAGAAGTCTCATTAAAAATCCTAAAGCACTAAAGTATCTCCAAATTATGAAAGACATATTCTGTGAGTCTAATTTTGCTCATGGTGATTATGAGACACTGAGTAAACATTTTTAATGTTGCATTCTTACCCAACAAATTTTCGTTAATATGTTTAGAGGGGCTCATATTTGAAACTCTGAATTTGACTTAAAAATTATTCTGGATTTCAGTTAGACACTAGTATATTGTTAATGTTGATTTTTCATTGATAACATTATAGAGTAGACAGAGATCAATAAATACTTTTTGAATTAATGCTCAATAAAGTATCTAGAATTCTGTGAGCTTTCAATAAGTGCAAAACCATGAAACTGCCAATTCTGGCATGTCATTGGTGGCAGGGTAAACACCAAGACCCTAGCTCCCTCTCTTGGCTTCCGTCCACTCAGGGTCACAAATTGGTCATCCACAAGGTACATCTGGTTTGTGAATATATTAATTTTGGGAGAAAGAGCTTATTAAGCTTTTTTTTTAATTAGGTGAAGCCATTTGAAAATTGGATGAGTTCACATAAAACCAAGATTTCTGAATTCTCATGAAAAATCAGAACAAAAGTGGCTGCCCCTTCTAGCTGACCAAGTGCTCTCTGGCATTAACCTCTTTCACTCCTTTACACCACCTGCCTCCAAGTTTTTGCACCCTCAAATGCTTGGGGCCCTTGCTTGTTAAAATGATCTGTTTCCCCTTTTAAATCTCTAGTGCCCTTCTCTTAAGATCCTCTCAAGATGACAACTTACACTCTGAGGGACAACAGAAACTACTTGACTACATCTTTACAAGATGTATGTGCTGAAGAAATATACAAAGGCAAAGAGTTACAGGCACACAAAAGTCATCCAGATTTGTCAGGCTTAGAAGAAGTATTACTGTGTTCTGATTGGAATAAGGATTAAGTTAATATAATAAAATATGATGGGAAAACGTGACGTCCTAAATTTACTTAAATATGAACACACAAATTACATTTCACAAATGCAAATACTTAAATACAAAATCAGTTACGAAAATACAAAATGACAGAGATTTGATTTGACAGTATTTTTATGAAAACAAAGTAGGATGA
>NW_007728082.1:115437-116029 GCF_000696425.1 Galeopterus variegatus | reverse complement strand
GAAAATACAAAATGACAGAGATTTGATTTGACAGTATTTTTATGAAAACAAAGTAGGATGATATGACTACTTTAAAAAAGATGCAAAAACAGGTAATTAATAAAAATGAAATGTACAGATCATGGATATTATTGTCTTTTGTACTCTGTGTTTTTCAATCTGGGTATTGAAGAATTTTCTCTCTGTAGTTTTAAAAAGGCGCTGTCCACAAAACTCCAGAAAATGTGAGAACAGATGACTTCAATGGAGAGGGGCCTAACTATTAAGCCATATAAGGAATGACTGAAGAAACCATATGTTTAAATCAGAGAAGAGAAGATAAATGAAAATAGGTAAGAGAAATAGGCAAGGTCTTTAAATATTGGAATGATGGTTACACAGTATACTATGGTATGATTCCAAGAAGCAGGAAATGATAAAGACATGTTTTTAAAATGTGGGAGAAGGTAAGTTGAGGATTGTTTAAACAAATGACGCTGATCACTATGTACAAAGAAATAAGAAATATTTATTAACAGATTAATTTTGAACACCTGCTAAAGAGATAGAGCTCACAAAGGGCCAAAATAGATACAAGGTAATTGCTTTTTTT
>NW_007728082.1:69264-115209 GCF_000696425.1 Galeopterus variegatus | reverse complement strand
TAATTAAAATTACTTTGAATCCCATATTTTAGATAAAATCACTGTTAACATTTTTGTTAATTTTCAAATTCCCTGTAAAAATTATGCATATAGATATATATTTTTATTTTTTTCAAAATTAGGATCCTCCTATATCAAAATTTCTGTAATGTTTCTTTTTCCATTTCAAAATGCATCATAAATGCTCTGTCTTTCCATGTTAGTAAATGTATAGAAGCATTTAAATTATTTTAATAGCACACTATAATATTCTCTTACTATATCACAGTTAACAATTTGTCATTGGAAATTTATAGTGTTATTGTACAGAATTAGAAAAAATGATATATTATATAATATTTTGTATAATTGTTTATGCAGGTTATATTTCTAAACTGGGATAATACTATTAAAGAACTTGTACTTTTTTTTAGAAATTGTGGTATATATTACAAATTTCCCTTTAAGAATTGTTTCAGAACCTACACTCCCAGCAGCTGGTAATGGTAGAGAAACTTTCCCAGCATCTGTATTAAATTCAATTTTAACAATATTTAACATTATTTTTAGTTTAAAGTTTTCTGTGGTTAAATATATTTGTCTTTGATTATTAAAAGCTTTATATATTTTTCACATATATGTTTTGCATTTTTATTTATTTTGGGGGATAATTATATGTTCATATGTTTAGCTCTTTTTTTGGTACACATTCATCTTTTTCCTATTGATTTGCAAAAGCTCTTTTTGTATTTAGCCTATTAACTCACTGTCTTTCACATAGTTGAAAATATTGGTTCTGGTGTGTTATTTATATTTCAAACTCATTTATAATTTATATGTCAGTAACTGTGAAGGGTCTGAGTTAGCCTGCCACAGTTTCATGAATACTAGAGCCTTCATGAAGACATGAGCCTTCTGGATCACAAAAAAATAGATAATTTATGACTCACAGCAGTAACAGTAGCCGGAATGTCAGCATTTTCATAAATTGGTCTTCCAAGCCCCATTTCCCACACGGCAGCATGACAAGGACCGGGTGATTCTTACACATGCAATAGGTTGCATTATAGGAGAGTAAATATTAAAAAATCCCAATATTTTACAATAGCAAGAAAATCAACTCAATATTTGCCCCAGAGGGAGACATTATCTTTATTATGCTGGATGGCTAGCAAGCTTTCTCTGTCCCTATTTCCCAAGGCTGTTGATAAATAAAATCCTTGAAAAGATAATTTGAAACAAAATCTGTCAGTGTCACTCCTCCCAAGACATATAAAATTGTGAGAGATCTGTGGAGAACTGTCTTCTGATAGTATATGTTATTTAAGTCCAAAAGTTAGACAGCAAAATTTATCACTTTTTCTTCTTAGTTTTTGTTTGTTTATTAGAGTAAAGAAGTAACTCTCTTGTGTTGTTAAACTGCTGAACTGGGGAATTCCCACTTCAGTACTTCTCAAGTGTTTCCACTGAAGTATCCCAATAGAAGAGATCTGCCTCATAAATAATTTTTGAAGTCACCCATTTTGTCTGAAATATTCAGGTAGGTGATGTTTTTCTATTCAATAAAATATTTGTTTGTTTTATGTATAAATAACATTAACTTT
Source organism: Galeopterus variegatus (assembly GCF_000696425.1). NCBI lineage: Eukaryota > Metazoa > Chordata > Mammalia > Dermoptera > Cynocephalidae > Galeopterus > Galeopterus variegatus. The sequence goes on along the minus strand of NW_007728082.1, from coordinate 113,626 downwards.
GGGCCGGCCCGGTGGCGCACTGCTACAATGCGCCGCTTGGGAAGCGCGGCAGCGCTCCCGCCGAGGGTTCGGATCCCACATACAGACCGGTTCCCGCTCACTGGCTGAGCGAGGTGTGGGAGCAACACCGAGGGTTGCGATCCCTTTGCTGGTCCCGGTCCGGTATGGGCGCGACACTGAGGGTTGCGATCCGTTGCTAGTCACGAAAAAAGACAAAAAGGAAAAAAAAAATTAAAAAAAAAAAAAAACATTAACTTTCCCAAATCATCAAGTACAATTCATTCAGGAAAATGTGCTTTGTTCATCCTTTAGCTTTGAAAATTCTCACACACCATAATTAATATTATCATGGCATCCCTCATAATAATATTAATGTATGTTAAGCACCAACTATGTGCCAGAAATTGTTTCAAGTACTTTACATGTATTATTAGTTCACTTCTGTCTCCCAACAATATGAGGTGGGTACTATTTTCCCCCAGTTTCACAAATATGAAACTAAGACTCGGAAGTGATAAGTAATTTGCTCATTATCAAATTCCTGAATTTGAGAATAACAATCACAATTCATCTGGTTTTTAGCAAGAAATTTTCCTATTGCCTCATGTCTTTGAAAAAGATGAACAAGATTGGGTATACAATTGATCAGAGAGATGATCCTATGCAATGCTAGCTTTTTATATGTCTGTAGCTCATTTAATAATCTAATAAAAGCTGTGCATCATCTTACAGGAAAAAAATGCTTCATCTCACCTACACACAATATTGCACATAATTTTAGGTGGTTGTTTTTAATGATATATTCAGTATTAAAAAATAAATTTATTGTTGTATGGAAGGAGCTATTAGTCTTAAGTTCAGTTATTTGCTATATTTTCATTTACCCTTTAGTGCTTTTAAAACTTTTGGCAGCAGATATTTTTTAATAATTTAATTTCACATTGAATACCTTTACAGAAAATGCCTAATGAGAAAAAAGCAGAGCATCTCTGGTTGAAGCAAACATGGGGACTGGATTGACACTTATTTGGTCTTTCCTTCATCCATCATGGGGAGCCAGAATGGAATCGGAATAAAAGGACAGAATCTAAAGTCACGAAGCTGGCGTTAAATCCTGGCATCACTCAGGGGTTATTTTTAACGTATTTAAGGATTTTTAATGCCAGTCAGAATAGACATATCCCAAGTATAAGACCTGAAACTGCAAAATTACTAAGGGAAAATATATGTGAAACACTTCAGGAACTAGGTCTGGACACAGACTTTATGAACATGAGCCCAAAAGCACAAGCAAAAAAAGAAAAATAAAAAAGTAGGACTATATCAACCTCAAAAGCTTCTGCACAAAATGGAAACAATCAGCAGAGTGAAACGACCTACAGAGTGGGAGAAAATTTTTGCTAACTATGCATCCAACAAGGGATTAATATCCATAATGTATAGGGAACTCGAGCAATTATACAGTAAAAAACCCCAAGTAACCCAATTAAAAAATGGGCAAAAGAACTGAATAGACATTTTTCAAAGGAAGACATACAAATGGCCAACAGGTACATGAAAAAGTGCTCACCATCACTAGTCATCAGGAAAATGCAAATTAAAAACACATTGAGATACCACCTCACTCCAGTTAGACTGGCTATAATCAAAAAGACGGTGAATAACAAATGGGGACGAGGATGCAGAGAGAAGGGAATACTCCTACACTGTTGGTGGTGCTGTAAATTAGTACAGCCACTATGGAAAACAGTATGGAGGTTTCTCAAACAACTACAGATAGATCCTCCATATGATCCAGCAATCCCATTTCTGGGTATATACCCAGAAGAATGGAAATCATCATGTTGAAGGGATACCTGCACTCCCATGTTCATCGCAACTCTGTTCATAATAGCCAAGATATGGAACCAACCTAAATGTCCATTGATGGATGATTGAATAAGGAAGATGTGGTATATATACACCATGGAATACTACTCTTCCATAAAAAAAGAATGAAATACTCCCATTCACAACAACATGGATGAGCTTGGAGAAACTTACGTTGAGTGAAACAAGCAAAGCACAGAGGGATAAATACTGTATGTACTTACTCAGAAATGGTAGCTAAGAGATAAAGAAGAAAGGAAAGAAAGCCACAGTGGTGTGTTGGACTTGCAGAGGGAGAGAACATAACATACCTAGGGATACAAAGTGTAGTGGGGACAGGGGGATGGAGAAGATGGTCAGGGATAATTGAGGGGATAATTGGGTGGGGGACATGGGGTATAATCACAATTTTTGGTAATGGACATGCTGCCAGTATGGATCTGGCCATCACATCTTAGGCTTGAGTGGTAACAATTTGCTTTGTACCCCATGAATATTCATAACCAGTAAAAACAAAACAAAACAAAACAAGACAAAACAAATAGAACAGACACAGCCTGAAACAATGGATATAGCCACACCAGCTCATAATTGGCCCTGTCTCCCCATCACTTATTAGCAGTGTCTTGATCTGTAAAATGAGGATAGCAATAATCATTATCTCATAGGATTTTTATAAGGATTAGATATGATAATATACATGAAGCACTTAGAGCAATGTTTGGTAGAAAGAGGCACTCAATATTAACTGCTATTGTCATTGTCGTATTGTCATCGTCGTCATAATCCTCCCTATCATCATCATTGTCACTGTGTAGTCCATTTCTATTGCTTATAACAAAATGCCTGGAAATGGGTAATTTATCAGAAAATTAAATTTATTGCTTACGGTTCAAAGGCTGGAAAGTCCAAAGTCCAGGGAACGCATCTGGTGAAGATCAGGGAACACACCTTCTTTGATTGTGGCTTTACAGCAATGCAGGGGTCTCACATGGTAGAAAATGGTGGAGCAGAGAGCGTCAGCTCCTGGTGTGTTCTCCTTTTAAAGCCCTCAAAACTATGCCCATGACTACCATTAAACCATCAATTTAATCACCTCTTCAAGGCCCTGCCTTTCAATAACCATAATAGGACTTCCCACTCTCAACAGTTACAGTGGGAATTAAGCTTCTAATATATAGACTTTGGAGGACACAATTCAATCAATCCACAGCAACGACTAATACTTGAGGAACACCAGAACTTTACAGTTGGAATGATGAAGTCTTCTGCTAAGAGAAGACAGGGAAGATCTTCTTAAATGTTTGAATGTACAAGTCTCTAATGGATATTATGTAGACGGAAGAATCAGGGTTCAGAGAGGTCTTAAAAGGCTAGCAAGATAGGCAAGAACTAATACAATGATATTCAATAGGGATAAATATAAAGTTCTGTACTTTAGTTGAAATAAAAACAAACAACTACCTATTTATAGAAAGGGAAAAGAAATCCCAAGAATTAAAAGTGATTTTAATGAAAAATACTCCAGGATTTTAGCTGACAATAGGAAGTGTGATCTTGCCTCCAACTACGTTTAATGTGATTTTTACCACAGTGATCAGCTTAATGCTGCTCTGAGTGGCCATATCACATCTGTAATGTATTGAGTTCCAGGCTCTAGACCATGGATAGAGACACATGGATATATTGGGATTTGTTCAGAGAAATGTGACCAGAAGGGTGAACAGTAAGGATCTCAATACCAAGGAAGGTGACCAGCAGTGTTTTTCCTAGTAAGGTAGAGATCAAAGGGGAGAGATGATGGTGATTTTCAGACACCTGGGTTACTCTGACATGAAAGCATTCACTGTGTGTCTGGCAGGAAGGAATAGAACCAATTGGTGAAAGTCACAGAAGGGCAGAGATAAGCCCCACATACAACATGTCTAAAGTAGATGTGCTTGAGCACAGAAGAGGAGGAATCGTTCTTTTTCAAAGGAATCATTCAAAAACAGAGGGGATAGTAATTGTGTAAATAATGCCATCAAGGAGATTTTGTCAATGGTGAGAAGTTGGTAATTTCTTGATTTTCCTTCCAAAATTCTTTAAATCTATAATCTTAAGCTATGAACCAAGTTTGTTATAAAGGGTAAATGGAAGGAAGGGAGAAAGAAAGTATGAAAGGGGAGTAAAAATAATTAAGTTAGTTATTCCAGGGAGAATATCTTATCTCAACAGAAGAGTTTTCTAATAACTAAAATATAGAANATAAAAACAAACAACTACCTATTTATAGAAAGGGAAAAGAAATCCCAAGAATTAAAAGTGATTTTAATGAAAAATACTCCAGGATTTTAGCTGACAATAGGAAGTGTGATCTTGCCTCCAACTACGTTTAATGTGATTTTTACCACAGTGATCAGCTTAATGCTGCTCTGAGTGGCCATATCACATCTGTAATGTATTGAGTTCCAGGCTCTAGACCATGGATAGAGACACATGGATATATTGGGATTTGTTCAGAGAAATGTGACCAGAAGGGTGAACAGTAAGGATCTCAATACCAAGGAAGGTGACCAGCAGTGTTTTTCCTAGTAAGGTAGAGATCAAAGGGGAGAGATGATGGTGATTTTCAGACACCTGGGTTACTCTGACATGAAAGCATTCACTGTGTGTCTGGCAGGAAGGAATAGAACCAATTGGTGAAAGTCACAGAAGGGCAGAGATAAGCCCCACATACAACATGTCTAAAGTAGATGTGCTTGAGCACAGAAGAGGAGGAATCGTTCTTTTTCAAAGGAATCATTCAAAAACAGAGGGGATAGTAATTGTGTAAATAATGCCATCAAGGAGATTTTGTCAATGGTGAGAAGTTGGTAATTTCTTGATTTTCCTTCCAAAATTCTTTAAATCTATAATCTTAAGCTATGAACCAAGTTTGTTATAAAGGGTGAATGGAAGGAAGGGAGAAAGAAAGTATGAAAGGGGAGTAAAAATAATTAAGTTAGTTATTCCAGGGAGAATATCTTATCTCAACAGAAGAGTTTTCTAATAACTAAAATATAGAAGAATAGAATAGGCTGCTTTCTGAAGAACTGAACTTCTATCTTGGGAGGTGGTCACTGGATATTGTAGTTCATGCATCCTTGGCAAGTAATGGGTGCTTTGAAAATTTCATTCTGTTAAATAAATTATCACCTATCAGAAATGTTTTTTGAAGAATTCTTGAATTATTGGAAGATGTACTAGAAGAAGTCTAAATCTTCTACCTCCAAGATTTTATTATTTGGATTGTTTCTGTCTTGTACCCAAGTATATTTTGTCTTATTTGTTCCACATTGAATTCTCTCAATGCCTACCTGAGAAATACCTTTATTTACTGAAACCAAATCAATATTATGTGAAACAAACATGATTACTTTTCCAGAAGTTCTTTATTGCTTTTTCCAAGCTGCTCCGTTTACTTTGTTCTTCTTGTTAATATGTCTTAGTATTGTTTGAGCATTCTTAGAGGAGAAAGACGTTCCTTGTTTATCCCCAAATCCCATAAGTGTGGAAGATAAATAATAAAAATATCGAGGCTTCAGACACTCATCAGTATTTTAGTGTTTAAGCAGATTTTTTTTCTTTCACATATGTGAATGAGAACTTTTCAGTTCTAAAAGAGTGTAATTATCAGTTATTTGGTAATTGATTAATTATTGGGCCATGATGTGCTTCTAATAACATTTTCCATTACAAAAGTAACATATTTAAAAGGTAATTCTTGTTATAAACTGGCTAAAATCATACACATGAAGAGGAAAATAAAGATCACATCCTTCATTAGTTTCCTAGGGCTGCTGTAAGAAATTACCTCAAACTTGGTGACTTAAACAAAAATTTATTTTCTCATAGTTATGGAAGGTAGAAGGTTGTTGTAGGGTTGTGCTTCCTCTGAAGACTCTAGGGAGGAATCCTTCCTCTCTTCTTCCTAGTTCCTTATAGCTCCCAGGAATCCTTGGCATTACTTGGCTTGTAGTGGCATCACTCCAGTCTCTGTCTCTGTCTTCATATGGCCTTCTCCTCTGTGTATCTTTGTGTCTCTGTGTGTCCTCTCCTTTCTTGTAAGGACATCAGTCATTGGATTTAGTGTTTACTCTAATCCAGTATGAACTTATCTTGACTAACTACATGTACAAAGACCCTATTTTCAAATAAGTTCACATTCTATAGTTCCAGGTAGACATGAATTTTGGGGGGTGCTATGGACTGAATATTTGTGTCCCCCCAGAATTCATATGTTGAAGCCCTACTTTCCAGCATGATGGTATTTGGAGTTGGGCCCTTTGAGAGATAATTGGGTTTGAATGAATTCATGGAGGCAGAGCCCCAGTGATGGAATTGGTGCCCTTATAAGGGGATGAAAAGGCCAGAGCTCTCTCTTTCTCCACCATGTGTGAATACTACCAGAAGGCAGCCATCTACAAGCCAGGAAGAAGGACCTCACCAGACCTGAATCTGCTGTCACCTTGATTTTGGACTTCCCAGTCTCCAGAACCATGAGAAATACATGTCTGTTGTATAAGCCACCCAGTTTGTGGTATTCTGTTATAGCAGCCTGACAGGAATTTGTGTTAAAAATGGAATGCAGCTATAACAAATACCTAAAAATGTGGAAGTAGCTTTGGAACTGGGTAATGGGTAGTGACTGGAAGAATTTTCAGGTGCCTGCTACAAAAAGCTAATATTTCCATAATGGGACTGCTAAAGATGATTCTGGTGAGGGCTCAGAAAGAAAAAGGAGAACTGTAGAGAAAGATTCTATCTTCTAAGAGAATACATAAATAGTCATGTATAGATGTTGGTAGAAATTTGGATAGTAAGGCTATTATGATGAAGTTTCAGATTGAAATGAAGAACATGTTATTGTCTCTCATTTGTCTCACAGAGAAAAGGTAATTCTTGTTATAAAGTGGCAAAGAACTTGGCTAAATTGTGTTCATGTTTTAGTGTTTTATGAAGGGTAGGGCTTCAGAAAAATGAATTGGAAGTTTAGCTGAGATTTCTAAGCAAAGTGTTGAAGGAGCAGCTTGGCTTTTCCTTTCTGCTTATAGTAAAATGTAAGGAGAGAGAAATGAATTGAAGAAGGAATTGTTATTCAAACAGACAGAATATAAAGATTTGGAAAATTCTCAGCCTATCCATATTGCAGAGAACACCAAGAGTGTGGCTGACTAACCATTTGATAAGAATATCTCTATGGGTATAAACATTGAACCTAATCAGCTATCTCAATAGAAGCCAGGTATAGTTATGGAATTATACTCCTAGTAACACTGCCACCTGGGACTAAAGGAAACAGAGAAAACAGGATGAAATAAAAGAAGGCTGTCAGACTTCTTAGACTGTACGGGACCATAGCAGATAGCTATTCAGCTGCAAGCATGCACTATGTTTCAAGACAAAGAAAGAATGACCCCAAATGTGGTTCAGAGATCATGAGGGCTAACCCTCCCACCACAGACCCAGAGTGCATGGGCCTGGGGGTCAAGGTTGCCTCCAGTTTGGTTTGAAAAAGTAGAACCACTGCCCATCAGAGCTCTGTGTGTGGGGCCACCACTTTGGACCCAACAGGACAGATGGCGGTCACCACTGCAGTGAGTTCTGAGAGATCACTGCCCCAGTGGGTCTGGAAGGCAGACCACCAAGCCAAAGATGATTATTCTTGAGCCTTAAGATCTGATGGTATTTGCCTTGCTAGGTTTGCTTGGGACTTGTCACCACTTTCTCCCTTCATATTTCTGCCTTTTGGAATGGGAACATCCTCATTATATTTTGCATACACATAACTTACCTTGTTTCACAGGCACGTAGCTAGAGAGGAACTTTGCCTCAGGATGAAGTATACCTTGAGTCTTACCCATATCTCATTTAGATGATATTTAGATGAGACTTTGGACTTTAGATTTGAGAGTCTATGCTGGAATAAGTTAAGACTTTTGGGGTTATTGGAGTAAAATTAATGTATTTTGCATGTGAGAAGGACATGAATTTTGGGAGGCCATGGAGAAAATGCTATAGACTGAATATTTGTGTCTCTCAGAATTCATATGTTGAAACCCTGATCTCCAATGTGATGGTATTTGGAGTTAAGGTCTTTAGAGGTAATTGACTTCGAATGAGGTCATGGGTATGGAGGACCCCATGCTGGGGTTGGTGTTCTCATAAGTGAATGAAGAGACCATAGCTCTTTCTGTCTGCCATGTAAGAATATAGAAAGAAGAAAGCCGTCTATAAGCCAGGAACAGGGGCCCTCATCATACCAGATCTGCTGGTACCTTGATCTTGAACTTCTCAGCCTCCAGAACTATGAGAAATAAATGTGGTTTGAACCACCCAATATATGGTATTTTGATGCAGGACACTATTCAACCCACTATACCTAAAATCTCATTTCTCTTAATATATTTTTCTTGCAATTTCTTATTGTGGTAAAATACACATAACATTAAATTTGCTGGGCCAGCTCCATGGCTCACTTGGGAGAGTGCGGCACTGGTATTGCTGAGGCTGTGGGTTCGGATCCTATATAGGGATGGCTGGTGCGCTCACTGGCTGAGCGTGGCACAGACAACACTGTGCCGAGGGCTGTGATCCCCTTACTGGTCAAAAAAAAAAAAACAACATTAAATTTGCCATCTTCACCATTTTTAAGTGCACAGTTCAATGGTATTAGGTACGTCCATATTGTTGGGCAACCATCACCACCATTCATCTCCAGAACACTTTTCATGTCACAAAACTGAAACTGTATGCACATTGAGCACTCTCTCTCCATTTCTCTTCTTCTCAGCCACTGGCAACCACCATTCTACTGTCTATGATTTTGACTATGCTAAGTGCCTCATATACAGAGAATTATACCTTGTCTTTTTGCGGCTGGCTTATTTCACTTAGCATAAAGTCCTCAAAGTTTACCCAAGTTGTAGCATATGTCAGAATTTTCTTCCTTTTTAAGTTTGAATAATATTCCATTGTATGTATATACCACATTTTCGATTCATTCATCTGTTGATGGACACTCAGGTTGCTTTTATGTTTTAGCTATTGTTAATGCTGCTCTAAACATCAGTATACAAATATCTGTTCATATTTTGATGTGAATCCTTTCTGTTTTTATTTTATTCATGCTTGTTATGAAATTGAGGTCTTGATGCACACACTGTTTTGGACCTGTTTACTTCATTCATATTGTGAATATTTCTTGTGGCATTAATTTCCTACACATCTATTTTGAGTGTTCCAAATTAATTCAACCAATATTCTATTGATGAATATATTGCTGTATTTTCCCCTCCTTTTTACTATTACATGTAAAGCTATGATGAACTTTATTGTATTTAAATCTTTGGGTATATTAGTGATTGTTCCCATAATATGAAATCTTATGCTAGAAATAAAATTGCTTGTTGCAAGGGCATGCATTTTTCAAGACTTCTAATGTATATATTCAGTTTACATCATTCAATATGCTGAATGGCAGATAAGTAGACAATATATTTATGCCTTTTTGGAAAAGATCAATTTAGTTCTAGGGAAAAATTATTAAACTTTCAGCATGCCGTCTAGTTAATATTTTATTTATTTATTTATTTATTTATTTATTTTTTCCTTTTTTTGGTCTTTTTTCGTGACCGGCAACGGATTGCAACCCTCAGTGTTGCGCCCGTACCGGACTGGGACCGGCAACAGGATCGCAACCCTCGGTGTTGTGCCCGCACCTCGCTCAGCCAGTGAGCGGCCGGTCTGTATGTGGGATCCGAACCCTCGGCGGGAGTGCTGCCGTGCTCCCAAGCGGCGCACTGTAGCAGTGCGCCACCAGGCCGGCCCAATATTTATTTTTAATATTATATAAATGCTATGGGTAGGTTATATTCCAGGTTAGATCTTGAAATAGGCAATTTTGATTTTAGGCAAATATAGAATATGACTGATTGGGAAGGACTGCTTCTCTTCCTGTCTTCTCTAACACCTTTCCTTTTTACATGTTGTGTTTGGCCTTCATCACTATAGTGGTAGAATCTGAAGAGACTGAGGAGAAGAACAGTTATCAGCAGGTAGAGAGCAAGGTACTTAAGGTTTTAAGGCTTCCTTTCCTTGCTGACTTGAAAGCTAGATTTGACCAAATATTTGTACCAATACTTCTAAAAACTGATCAAAGTAATTACTTATATATCAAAATAAGAGTATTAAAGATATACTCTGGGGCTAAACTTTTTAAAACTAAATTTTGTGTGTTAGTTGTTTTTTAATAAAAGCATTTAAATCTATTTTGGCGGGGGTCATAAAGTTAGATGTTTAGAGAAGCAGGTAATATAAATCTGCAAAACTGAGAAGTAAAAAGCACCACAAATCTTAGCAACAATAGAATGAAAACAATGTTTTTGGCATGACTCCCATCTAAAAAAACATGCTTTTCTCATTTCTACTGATATTTTGCTATGTGAGAAAAATGGGCCTGGTTGCCAGATTGTGTGCATATATTTTGGGGGGTTATTTTTTTAAAAGAAAAACCAGATATTCAAACATTTTTTGTGAAATACTCTAATTTTAAACATAGAAAACAAATTAAAATTGTATAAAAACAGCAAAAAGCAACACATCTGTAGAGAATATTTGCTTTCACAACATCAGCCTGTGACTTTTGGTCTAAATTTTTACTTTAATTTATTAGAGTGTTCACGTTTCTGCTGAGTTCACTGTTGTATTTTTATTTTTTTTTTAAATTTTAGGTTTGGTTTCAGTTTACCATACTTTACACTTAACTAACCCAAGGGAAAAACAAAACAAGATATCACAAACATTGTGGTATACTTTTCAAATACATTAGCACACAACTGGCCAATTTTAAAACTGTAATACCAACTTAAAACCTTTTCTATGGCAGTCAGCTTGTTTTTGTCTTTCAAGCATCTCAAAAAGGTCAAATGGAGAGTTTTACCCTTTGCACATAAAATAACACAATCTCACCTATTTAAATAAGATAGGAGTCTAGGTTAGTAATTTTAGGCCTGGAATAAATCAAGATATGCAACTAATGCATTAATTTCATTTACAAAGAAAAATTTTGATGGGACATATCTAAAGCATTTGATTTAGATAGTTGATTGTATATTAAAATAATGTCATAACTTTAGCATTAATTTCCTTTTATAAAATTTCAGCTAATGTTACTCTCCTAAATACATCACTTTTATAATAATTCTCCTCTGTATAAATTGTTTCCAAATGAAAACTTTTGGAAAGAGATATAAAATATAAGTTCTATTGTTTTGCCCCTCTTGGTTGTATTTTCTTAGAGTGAATATTAAAATAACTTTTAAGCCATGGGCCACCCGGCCTTTCCTGCCCCTCCCACACCTCTGCAACAGCATCTTAGGATGTAAAAATAAATAAATAATTTTAAATAATTCTGTTATGCTATACAATGCTGACTGTATGATATGAATGCCAATAGCCTAAATATTAAGTAGTTATTTTACTATCTGCCCCTGTGAAATTAACAATTTAATTGGTTGTCTTCAGTGTGTACTATATCAATCACAGTATTTATAATCTAGTTTTCTTGCATTAGTTTAATTGTCAAGTGAAACAAACTGTATATTTCTAAATATATTCTTTATGGTATAAAGTTGATTCTTTTGTAATGGTCAATCTCAATTCTGATATTCCTTAGAATGTCTCCTTACTTTTTGGTTCAGTCAAAAGATACAAAGAGCTATTGGCTAGAAAATTACTTGTTCCAAACCTGTAATGGAACAAAGGAAAATTTAAAGAAAAATATTAACAGAAAGAAGTGTTAGGGGCTGGCCCGGTGGCGCACTGGAAAGTGTGCCGCTTGGGTGTGTGGCGGCGCTCCTGCCGAGGGGTCGGATCCCATGTGGAGACTGGTTCCCGCTCACTGGCTGAACGTGGTGCGGGCGCAACAGTGAGGGTTGCGATCCCGTTGCCAGTCCCCGGTACGGGCGCGACACCGAGGGTTGCGATCCCGTTACCGGTCAGTAAAAAAGACAAAAAGGAAAAAAAAAAAAAGAAAGAAGTGTTAGAAAATTTATACTTCTGTTGCTCTCTTATACCAGTGGTTTCCCAAAGAGGGCCTGTGTGAAATTGATAAGAAATTTATGGAAGAGCAAAGTAAGCATGACCTACATCCATTGATGAATTTATTGCTCTGCAGAAGTGATAATACTATCTTCCAGATTGGGTTACATTGGGAAAAAGAATGGCAGTGTAAATATTTTACTTTGAACTTCCTTTTGTTCTCGTAGCTATCTAACTGGTGGCACATGCTAAATGATATGAAGAAGTGTGTCTTTGGCTGACAAATTTTAAGTACTTAAAATTTTAATATAATGGCATTGGCCTCATAAAAATCAGTACAATTAATGTTTTCCAAGTTAAGAAGGTATGGTGAACCTTTCCAGGAATGATTCCTGCACATGATACTATGTTAGATAAATATTGGACATACTCAAGTAAATTTTATGATAGTCCAGAGATCTATACATCTATATCGACACATCTTGCTGATTTATAACACCAGGAAGTTGTTTTTCATCAATTAGTAAAAGTTAGATATACACATTTTTGAAATGCCCAGAAACTGCATGTTTATTGTTTTTGTTTATCCATTTTATTCATCCATTTTTGTTTCATCAGTTTGTTTATTCATTTATCAGTTAACTTTTGAGTTGTTTCCACCTTTGGGCAATTATGAATGATGCTGCTGATAAACATTCATGTACACGTTTTTGTGTGGACACATTTTCACTTATCTTAGGTCTTCAACTAGAAGTGGAACTCCAGGCTGAGCCCGTGGCACACTCGGGAGAGTGCGGCACTGGGAGCGCAGCTGCGCTCCCGCCACGTGTTCGGATCCTATATAGAGATTACCGGTGTGCTCACAGCACTCACTGGCTGAGCACGGCTGAGCGCGGTGCAGCTGGTCTCAAAAAAAAAGGACAAAAAAATAAATTTAAAAAAAAAAAAAAGAAGTGGAACTCCTAGGTCATAAAGTTTATCTATGTTTAACAGTTTAAATAACAGCAAAACTGTTTTCCAAAGAAGCTACACCATTTTACAATGTTAATAGTAATGTATGAGGATTACAATCTTTCCACATCCTGACCAACTCTTGATATTTTCTATTTTTGTATATTAGCCATCTTACTTAGTATAAAGTTGTATCTCATTGTATTTCTTTGTTTCTTTTTGCATTTCCCTAATTACTAATGATATTGAGTGTCTTTTTCATATGTTTATTTTCCATTTGAATATCTTTGGAGAAATGTCTATTGTAATCCTTTGCCCAGCTTCTAATTGTGTTGTTTATCTTCATAAAGAGCTTATATTGAGAAATAAAATTTATATTTTTTGTTCTTATTTTTTAATTCCACAAACTTTTTGAAATTCCCTTATATAACCCTTTTCATATGTTGCTGAATTCAGTTTGCTTGTATTTTGTTGAAAACTGTTGTGCTTATATTCATAAAAGGTATTTGTATATAAATTTCTTTTCTTGTGATGTCTTTATTTAGTTTTGGTATCAGGCCTCATAAAGTGAGTTGAGGATGTTTCCTCCTTTTCTATTTTTTGGAAGAGATTTCAAGGATTGGTTTTAATTTGATCTTTTATTTCCTTGTTTCTTCCATTATAACCACATAATAGAAGACTTATTAAAACTGGGTTTTCACCTTACAAGGAAAGTAACTCTGAAATGACTTACTAGATTTTGTTCTTTGTTTCTGCTTTCTTTAGCCTTTTTCTGTCTATAAAACCAGCTTATTCTGCTTGGGTCATTGGAACACTTATTCTGTTTTATGGAGTAACATGTTGCTTGATTCTAGAATCACAATAAAGACAATTGAGATTTTCAATTAAAAAAAAAAACTAGAGTTTTAAAATCTCTAATTGTTACTGTTGAATTGTCTGTTTCTCCCTTCACTTTCATCAGTTTTTCTTCATATATTTTGAGGCTTTGTTGTTAGGTGCATATTTGGTTATGACTACATTGTCCTAACATAACGAACTTTCTTATTACTATAAAATTTCCTTCTTTGTCTATAGTAACAATTTTTGTCTTAAAGCCTATTTTGTCTGATATTAATATAGCCACTTTCTCTTTGTTACTGTTTGCATAATATGTTTTCTTCCATTGTTTTACTTTCCATCTATTTGCATGTGTTTAAGTGTGTGACAGCATATAGTTGAATGTTTTTTATCTGTTTTGCTAATATCTGCTTTTTGATTAAAGTGCTTGCTCATGTATATTGAATGTAACTACTGATAAGGTATGATTTATGTCTACTAATTTGCTGTTTGCCTTCTACATGCCATATGCCTTTCTTCTTCCTTCATTACTCCTTTTTTTTGTGTGTGTCTTAAGGGAATATTTTCTAGTGTATCATTTTAATTCCCTTGTTTCTCTAGCTATATTTTTGTAGTTATTTTCTTAGTAGTTTCTCTAGAAATTACAAGTAACATGTTAACTTATAATGATCTTGTTCAAATATTAACATCAGCTTAATTTCAATTGTACACAGACAATTTACTCAGTATATCTGTAATCTCTTCCCTCACCTTTGTGTTATTATTGTAATCTTTATACATTACAATTTTTTATACACTACATCTTTGTACATTACAAGCATCAACATGTTTTTGTAATTATTGGTTCATGCAATTGTCTTTTAAAGGTAAGAGAATAAAAGAATAACAAACAAAAGCATACTAATTCTTTATCTGTACCTATATAATTACCTGTTTACATGTTTTTGTTTCTTCATGTGGATTTGAGTTTCTCTCTAGTGTCCTTTTATTTCAGCCTGAAGGACTCCCTATATTACTTCTTTTCTGATAGCAGTGAATTCTCTCAGTTTTTGTTTACCCACAAATGCCTTATCTTTTCTTTCATTTTTGAATAATAGTCTTGCTGGATATAGAATTCTTGGGTTTAGCACTTTGAAAATTTCATTCTGCTGTCTTCTGAACTCCATGGTTAGAGATGAGAAATTGGCTATTAATTTTACTGAAGATCCCTCATACATTAGTAATCGCTTCTCTTTTGCTGTGTTCAAAATTTTCTCTGTGTTCTTGGCTTTCAAAAGTTCACCTATGGACTTTGATGCATCTAAGTGTGAATATGTCTAAGTTCATCCTTGGAGTTTGTTAAATTTCTTGGATATGTAGTCTAATGTTTTTCATCAAGTGTAGGAAGTTTCATGCCATTATTCAAATATTCCTTCTGCTTTTTTCTCTTTCTCTTCTCCTTTGAAACTCTCATTTTGTATATATTGTCCTACAATTCTCTGAGTCTTTGTTCATTTTGCTTCATTTTTTTTTCTTTCTGTGCTTCAGACTAGGTATTCTCAATTGATCTATTTTCAAGTTTGACGATTCTTCTGCCATTTCAAATATTCTATTTGTTCTCTCTGGTAAAATTTTCATTTAATTTTACTTTTCATTTAAGTATACCTTTCAACTCCAGAAATTTTTTAAATTATATCTCTTTCTTGTTATTTTATATTTAGTGAAACATTGTTCTCATATTTTCTTTAAATCCATAGACATAATTTTCTTTACTTTTTAAAACATATTTATAATAGCTGATTTAAAGTCTTTGTCTATTTGGTCCAACATCTAGGCTTCCTTAGGGATAGTTTCTATAAACTTCACTCCTTGTGTATGCAATGTTTTATTGCATGTCTCATGATTTTTTGTTAAAAACTGGATATCTTAAATAATGTATGTGGAACTGTGGAAATCAGATCTCCTCTTCACTAACATTTGTTATGTTGCTATTTGTTTGTTCAGAGACTTTCCTGAACTAATTATGTAAAGTCTATACTCTTTGTCATGTGTAGCCACTGAAGCATCTGTTCAGTTAGCTAAGTGGTTAGCTGCTAATTGGATAGAGATTTCCTTAAATGTATTGAATCTATAAGTCTCCCAATCTTGGCCATGGGACTTCGTATGCATAATAGGGCATGACTTCAATGTTCCGGCAGTTTACAACTGCCTTAGCCTTCACTTCCTGAATGTGCAAAGCCAGAGGTGAGAGATTAGGGTTTTTACAAGTTGTTTCTAAGCATGAAAATGGTTCTGTGCATGTATGTAGGCTTCTAGATTTCCAGGAACATGTCAGATCCTTTCAAAGCCCCGTATGGAAACCTCATTCCTAGCTTTTCCTATTATGTTTGTTGGTTAGACTTGTTTGCTTCAACTGTTATCACTGCCTCAGGCAGCTGCAATGTTGAACAATTACCCCTAATTGATGTAGACAAATACCCCTGAAAAAAAGTCTGTTCTCACAGAGCAAGTTCTGAATCACATAAGAGAAAACAAGTCCTGTCAGGTGTGGTTTCCAGGGAGCTACCAGTAAGGTCGACTAACAATTCTTTGGGAATGGAACACTTTGGGGAAATCCAAATGCACTCTGCTCCATTCAGTAAATACTAGGCTAATGGATTTCACATTAGGTTGCAAGGCTGTTGGTTTTTAAGGATATTATAGAGCTAGAAAGAATGAGATGAAAATACGGCAAGTTAAAACACCACAAAGCTCAGTGCTCTTATAAAGATTCAACCGATTTTCTTGAATAAGTGATCCTTGGATTGTTGTTCCTGCTCCCTTGGTTAATTTCCTGAGTTTAGAAACAGTTGATTTTGAATTTTTTTCTTTTGTTCTCACTGATTTTATGGAAGGGTGGGTTTTTGGAGATCCTTACTCCACCATTCTTGAAATTTCTCTTAACAAACTTTTTAAGAGAAAAAATATTTAATTTTTTTTGAAATTGTGTTGTAACATAGTAAATGATAAATTTAAAATACTTCTCATGAGTCTTATTTGCAAACTTGAAAATAAACCTAAACACACACAGGAATTTAGTTTACAACAAAAATGGCATTTCCAATTTGAGGAAAAAAATAATTTCAATAATTAATATTTTGGCAATAGTATACTTAACTGTAAGCAAATAGGCTAGTATAATGGTTTCACATCTTTCTTAAAAAATAAATTCTACATGCTTCATGTATAAATGAAAAATAAAATTATGAAAGAAAGCTATTAGAAGAAATATGGGATTGTATATTTTTTTCAGTAATGGCAGAACAAAACAGAAAACAGAACCTATAAAAGATTGATAAATTTAGCTATACACACACAAATCTGTGAGATAAAGGTCACCATAAATTCTAAAGACAACATGCTAAAAAGAGTGGTTGTGTTGTGGTAAAAGAACTAGGTGACCAGGTGAGAAAAGATGGAAATGACATGCTTTTCATTGTAGATACTTTGTGATTTTGAATGTCATGTAAGATGTACTATGACCTATTTTCTAAAAATTAAGTTAAAACAGTAAAAATTAATAAAACCTGCTACATGTTTATTATTTTGCTGTTTTTAATTTTTGTTTCTGTTATTCGGTTACCATCTATGACAGCAAAATTTAAAAAATAATTATTTTGTACATGACATGATTATTTATAAGCTCAAATTTCCCTTACAATAAATCTACTCAATTAAAAATCAATTATGCATGTAATGGTTCAAGTAATACATAAATTTTTATGTCATAAATATATTTTATATTATGAATTCAAAAAAATGTCCTTCCATTCAGCATAATCTGTCTATTTATGTCTATCTTTCCTCTGTTCTTCCCTAGTAAACTTTCTAGAGGAATAGATAGTCACTGCTAATCTGATGTACACCAGGAACTACTAACAAGCTGGCCTTTGACACACAGGTAAGTAATATGGTTTCTTGACCCAAATTGGTCTCTGTGATAGCCTTTGAGACCACTAAAAAACATTCTTCTTCCGTGGCCATGGAGGGATGTATTTTCCCACTCCATATGTATCCATGTGACTTTTACTAATTAATGTGAACAGAACTGTGGTCATTAGAAGGAGGAAAGGGGAAGGGAGTGTTAGGGAGAAATTGGTTAATGGACACAGAGAATGAGTACATTTTATAATGATGAATATGCCAACTATCTTGATTTGATTATCAGATATCGTACGCTAATTCTGATAGCCAACTCCATACCCCACAAATATGTATAGTCAATAATGTCTAAAGAAAAAAATAAATGTGAAGGGAAGTGATGTGTGTTACTTCTGGTCAGAAGCTTTAAATGCCATGTTCTTTTCTTTCTGCCTCGTTGATTGTGCAAACATATGTCAAGACTGAACCTCCATTAACTGGTTCTCAATTATCAGCAGGACCATGCTATGCCTTCTGACATGTAGCATGAATCAGAAATAGATTTCTATTGTTTTAAGCTACTGTGACTTAAAGGCTGTTTGTTATCCCAGAATAAGCTCACCTATCCTGTCTAGATATCAAGGAATACATTAAAACTTAATTCAGAAAAGACAGAGATACTGCTTCCTTGCATCAAAACGTTGTTTAAAGCCATGAGAAATACTGCAATTCTCTTTGAAGAGTTCAAATTTTCCCAACTCTAAGATGGCATCTAGAGATCATTCTATTTTAGCTGAAAAGCATATAAAGTCTTGTAAATATCTTTTTGCTTATTTTTAAAACTACTAAAAAATATACTGGACTATTTTAAATAATGTGATGTTTGATAATTATTTTAATTGCTTATTTGTACTTAATTGATGTGCTGTGGTATTGCATTAACTGTCATATGTTGTCTGATCCCACTTCAGGGTAAGATGTGTCCAAATATAGTAGGTACTACTAAAAAATATACTGGACTATTTTAAATAATGTGATGTTTGATAATTATTTTAATTGCTTATTTGTACTTAATTGATGTGCTGTGGTATTGTATTAACTGTCATATGTTGTCTGATCCCACTTCAGGGTAAGATGTGTCCAAATATAGTAGGTATTATGAATGAATGGTTTTTTTCAGTTAATTATAAACAATGTGAGTATACTGCTTCCAAAAGTACAAGGGTGGTAAATAGGTGAAATGAGAAAAGTTTACAAAAGTTAGGAACACATGTTCTAAGTGATGACAAGCTGAATATGGAAACTAGTTCATCCAGTATTACAGCAAATATTTATTGAGTGCCTATGATATTCCAAGAACAGTTCTGGACACTGGGAATAGAAGTGAGAATAAAGCACAACCATGTCGTTGTGGAGTTTATATGACTGTGGAGTAAACAGGAAATATACATACAAACAAGTAAATTATAATTTAATGTCAGATAGTGGTAAGTGCTAAGAAAATTATAGCAGGGATATTATTAGATAACCCTAATAGAGAAGGGATAGTATTATTAGGATTGTCTCTGAGGAAATGACATTTGAACAGGAACATGAATG
Source organism: Galeopterus variegatus (assembly GCF_000696425.1). Classification (NCBI taxonomy): domain Eukaryota; kingdom Metazoa; phylum Chordata; class Mammalia; order Dermoptera; family Cynocephalidae; genus Galeopterus; species Galeopterus variegatus. Next base: position 94,429 of record NW_007728082.1, on the reverse strand, counting down.
AAGGGAGAGGATGAGACATGGGACTACCTGTGGGAAGGTTGTTTCAAGAAGTAGTTACAGTGATTACCAAGACACTGAAGTAGTGAGACAGGAGGTGTTCGGTTTCCATGGGTTCAGGTTGCAGGACACAAATCTGGGTTTCAAGCCACTCCCAAGGTCTCAGGACCCTCCTCTGAGCCCTCCCCTAGAGGAGAGTTACTGTTGCCTATTGGAACTATTTTTGGCATCAACATGGGGAAATTGAGACCTCAGGGGGCTGATTCATGCAAATCCAGTGGCTGGGCATGCTCAGTAGAGAAGGGATTATATAACTCTAGTAGCCAAGCATGCTCAGTAGAGTTTATCCTTTGAATGACCTTCCACTAGAGGTGCTAAAGAGCACAGAATATTCTTGAATATATTTGGTGCAGGTGATAGAATTTGATCAATGAACACGCCCTAAAAGGAGACAAACTGAACATGTCCAAGAGTATGTTACATAATAGAGAACCACCCTCTTAGTTGAATATTCATTAGGTAGTACGAATATGTATTAGGTAGCAAAACTATAAAAGTGGAATCCCAAAAGAAGGCAAGGTTGTTGCTCATTTTCCTGGGGCTAACCCTCCCTTTGCCAGATGAGGGTGTATGCTTTCTTTTTGTGTCAAATTTACTTTCAGCAAGAGGCTGCTCAATCTCTTGAGCCAGCCTGCACTCTGTACTAAACTTTAAGTATGTTTCTTACTTTTGTATTAAACTTGGTGCTGGCCCTGCTCAGTCTCTGGAGCTAAGCAGCACTTTCTCTGTAAAGTCTGAATCTCTTATTCGTTACATTAAACCTGTTCTCACTTTCACTGTGACTGTGCTCTTGAATTCTTTCCTGTGGCAGAGTCGAGAACCTGGTAAGAGAACAGGGTAGGTTGAGGCTGGCTATTGGGCCTCCCCAGACCCTCTCCTCTAATATCAGTAGAAGAGTGTTTGAGACTTGCAAAGAGGCCAACAAAGTGTCAAGAGCAAGAAGAAAAACAGCAGGAAATGGGAGTAGGGTGATATTCAGAGTCAGATCAGGTAGGATCTAATAGGCTGCAGTAAGGGTTCAGGATTTTATTTTGAGCCTTGGAAAACACCTGCAGGGCATAAGAAATAGAGTGATACGACATAATTTCCATTTAAAAAGACTCACTGTGGCTACTGTGGGAAGAACTGACTGTCAATTCACCAGAACAAAAGCAGAAAACTTATTGGGGGAGCAGGAGATGAATCCAGGAGAGAAATGGTGATGGCATGGATTCGGTTGGGAAAGGCAGAGGAGAGCACATGCTGGATATTATTTGATGGAAGATCTAACGGGATTGTTTGATGTATTGGAAGGGAAGTTATGAGAAATAGAGAGGCATCAAGGGTGACTCCAAGGTTTTTACCTAAGAAATTGGATGTTTTATGGTGATCACTGCTGTGACAGGGACCCCTGGAGAAAGAACATATCTGTTAGGGAAATAAGGGAGAGAATCAAAAGCTCAGTTTGGGATTTGCTGATATTGAAATGCCGATTAGATATCCTAGAACAGGTATAAAGATTCAGAGGAGAGGTTTGTGCCGGAGATCTAAATTTGGTAGTCACCCACATACAGAATGTGTTGAAGGTCATTGGGATGGATGGGATCACCTAAGAGTGAGGGTCGTTATATTATTTCAAGGTTGAGAAGATGAACAGGATCCAGCAATGGAGACTGAGAAGGAGCAGCCGGGTGGGTAAGAAAAAAATCAGAATAGGATGTATCAGATTGCAAGTTTAAAAAACAGATTTAAAGGAAGAGAAAGTGATGAAGTATACTAAATGACGCTGAGAGTTTAAGCTAAGAGGTTGAAGGGAGCGTGGAAATGGGTGGGGACAGAGATGGCACTGGGGGCGAGTTGTGTTAGATATAACAGCATGCTTTTATGATGATAATGATGAGATAGAAGAGAGGGGTAATAATGAAGTGATGAGGCAGAAGAGAGAAGAGATAACTGCATGCAGAACGTCCTTGAGTAGCAAGGATGGCATCTCTTATGTGAGAGGAGAAGTTGGCCCACGCAGAGCATGGACAGTGGATCCACTGAGTCAGCAGTGGAGGCAGAGCACGGAATTGCACATGCTGGCGGGTGGAAGTTTCAGTGGCAGGAGAATGAAATGGGCTCTTCCGATTCTTTCATTTTCTTTAGCGGAGTAGGGAGGAAGGTCATGAGCTCTGAGTAAAGAGTTTGTATTTCTGTCTCCCTCACCAGACTTTTTGTCAAGGTCAGGGATCATGTCTTCTCTATTTGATGTCATTAACATCTGACCCAGTGCAGGGCACATATTAAATACCTCATGAATGATTATACAAAAATCAAAGGAATAATAATGTTTAAAAGTTAATTTTGGTTTTACCTTCAGTTAATATGTAATTTGAACATATTTACATTAGTGCTTATTTTTTTGAAGTAAAGTTTATAGAAGGCTAATTTTGGATAGCTTACTTCAAAGTGAGGCTATCATCCACTGACATTTGTTTTATTTTAGAAATGGAGGGGAATAGATTCTGTCAGGTCAGATACAGACTAAATATGTGCAAATACATTCAAAGATGTCCAAATAGCCAGCATTTGTTCCCTCGTCCGACAGGATAAATTTGCCAATGACTGGCATCACTGTCAATGATGGTCCTAACTTTTAAAAATATGTAAGCGATTTTCCAGGAGTAATGTGACACAAAGTGTGAAAATTTCAGCTGTTCTTAAAGGAATCCCAACAGATGATGTGTAGTAAGTAATCACTGCATAGATTTTTCTATGTAGACTACTTTGAGGTTTCTCAAAGATTTCTCAATTTGAACACTTGACATTTTAGTTTGAAGAATCCTTTGTTGTAGGGAAAAGTGGGTGGGAGAGAGCTGCTCTGGGCTCTGTAGAATGCTTAGCAGTATCCCTGGCATCTGTCCACTAAATGCCAGCAGCACCTGTCTCTTGAGTGTGACAGTCTTTGATGTCTCTAGACATTGCCAAATGTTCCCTGCAGGTGGGGCAGGGGAACATCACCCTAAGAACCACTATGGAAAGAAACAAACAAACAAAAGACAAGTTTCCTGAGGCTTTGGCTGATTCATTCCAGAAACAGGTTATTTTTCTGAGTAAAATTTTGGAGTTTTTGTCTGATAATGGCATGGATATGAAAGCATTATCACAGGAGTGGTAGTTGAGACTGTCAATTCCTATTTCACATTTACAGAATACCTTCATCTAGGATACATTACTCCATATTCAAAGCTAAATATTCATCAGTTAGAATGTAGCCAAAGCTGTCACGTGAAAGGGGAACAGAACTGCCGGAAGTATATTTTCAGAGGCAGATATACATTACTCCATATTCAAAGCTAAATATTCATCAGTTAGAAGGTAGCCAAAGCTGTCACGTGAAAGGGGAACAGAACTGCCGGAAGTATATTTTCAGAGGCAGAGCTGTGACCACTGGTGCTAATTATAAAGAGACATACTTTAATTTGTGATAAGGACGATGGCTGTAATGATTAATAGTGTTTAAAAAATGGAACAAGCAGCCCCAGAACTTTCCTTCAATAGAGTCATCAAGCCAAAGTCATATGGTAAGATTTCAGGAATACTGAAAAGGAAATTAAAGCATTGGTTGGATGTGAGATCTCATTCAAGTCTCCGAGTACAGAATGAACAGGAGGGTCATGAAAACAGACAAAATTAAGTGGCATCAGACAAAAAAGTAAGGAAGAAAAGGCAACGAAGCAGTAATAGGAAGCAGCAAAGTTAAATTGTTACTAAAGTAAGGAATTAATCTTCAGGAAGTATAGCTCAGGGAAAAGAAAAGGAAGAAGGTAAAACCATGATCATCTTCACTTTAGGATTCTCAGCAACTCTAGACTTGTAACTTGAGTCAATTCCTTGAGCTGTTGTGCTGGTACCTAAGGACCCCACTTTAAACCTATGCCCACTCCTTTAAGGGCGCTTCTGTCATTTTCAGGAGTCAGTGCAATGGCCATAAGAATGTCCTGGGGTACTTGTTAACAACACAAATTTGTGGGATCCACATGCAGGGATTCCAGTTCCTCGTGTCTCTTTTTGAGCTGGCTATTCTACATTTTAAACAGGCACCCTTGGAAATACCAATGCAGGGAGACCTAGAATCACACTTTGGGCACACCACTTTGGAATGTGTAGTTCAGTTTGCTATCTGGCTCCTACATGATTCCTGTCAATTTTGTGGTTTTTCCAGGAAAGATATTCAAAGCAGAATATCCATGCTAAGTCATCTTCACTACTGGTACCCCTTTCCAAAAGTTGCAGTGGAATCAAAAAGGAATGCAGTAATATTTTTGTGAGGGTTTTTTTTGGGGGGGGGAGGGCTTGGGGGTGGTAGGAGGGAGATTTTTTATAATTCTTGTAATAATAGGATTCTCTCTGGTACTCTCTCTTTCCCTTGTGACTGTAAATTCCCAAGCTCAAAAAAGCACAATGGTCCTAAAAGAAAATGTTTAGAAATCCTTAACAGAAGTCCTTCTTACCCCCCACCCTCCAGACTAATGCAAGCACTGATGCCACAGCCTCACCTCAGTGGGTTACTCAGTGACAGAGCAATACATTTGAAAGAAATTCCTCATAGGACCATTAGAGAGTCAACCAAACCAGAGGGATCAGAGGTTTATGTCATTGTTTATAACAACTTAGACTTACTCCAGCATGACCTCCCTTTTATACTCCTGGGGTGAATGGGTTCTTATATTGAATGTCTTTTTCTGTGTGAGTTTATAAAATGTCCAGGTGTTAGAAAACCAGGGTCCAAAGGAGAAAGCATCTCTAGATGTGGTTGCTTCTGTGGTTTAACTCAGTGGTCCTGGACTCCTGAACTCTGATCCTCGTCTTCTTATTTCTGTCTCTTGAGTCTGATGCTCCTTACATTTCCATTAGAATTCCAATTCTGACATCCTATTTTCCTGGCTAACCTTCCTTTTGTTGTATCTGCTTGACCTAGTAACCTCATCATTGGTCATGCTTGAAGAACTATTACCTATCACTAATCTATGCTTGACACTTTTCTGTGATACACGTGGAAAAGGAGCATGTAGTCAATCAATATTTGTTACTTGGTTTCATATATCATTGATTCAGAGGCAGACTTATAAGCTTCAGAACACTCACTTGCTTGGGCCCTTTCCAAGGACCAGAGATGCCCTTAGCAATGTATTCACATGGCCATATGGATTTATAATATTTGCAAAGGAAAATATTTTAGTCACTCTGCCTTAAGACTATTATCTCCTTCCACTAGGATGGTCCTAAATCCATCCCCTCCTGAATAACAATGCTTGTGTAACTACAGACATTGGGGGGATGAGATAAGGGGAAGTAGAGTTGGGGATAAATTTAGTCTGAGTAACATAAATTTTTGTTGTTTGTGGTTTAGGAGATAGATGTATGAGTTGTGCAGTCACATCTATGACTCGAGGTAGGATTTTCTTCTAGGAAGTTGCCCACTCACTTGGTGTCATGGCAGGAAGGCACAGGGCTGAAGGTAATTTTCCATGTGAACGAATCCCACAGTACCTATTACAGGACACATATAGGCAGCCAAGGAGAAATAAGGTTGGAAATGTACAGAACCAGAAGTTCATGGTAAAGCCTTTCAAGCAGCAGATGTGTAAAATTTTAAGCAGCAAATTTGGTTCTCATTAGCTTCAAGTCTGAGGAGAAGTTTTCTTCTGTCAGAAATATCTCAATAATGAATACACACAATTACAAATGTATTCTGTGTATCATATTTTTAAGAGCTAATGGAATTTTTCAGAATTTCTGGCATGAGGGTACAAACCTGAAGTAGCATTACAAAGAGAGAGTACATCTAAATGTGAAGACCATGTTTTATACATCTCAATTATCAATAATAGAAACATATTTGAATCAACTATGCTAGAGGAAAGATGAAAGTGTCGTTATGCTTTCTCTATGGAAAATATTATCCTGAAATTAAGGTCATCTAAAAAGATAATAGAAGAGCATATAGCCCAACATTTTAGGAAAGGAAGTCTTTAGATTATGTGTTAAGTATTTATTATATTTTATTATGTTATTTTCCTGGAATTTGTATGTTTGTGTTTTTTATCATCCTTCTAAAATTTGTAATTTGTTATGATTCCTTTCCTCGTTCTATGTAAATATTCATTTTGTACCAAATTATATACTTGTGATTTTGTATTCTTCTAAAAGAGATCTTGAATTTATAGCTTTAGTTCTGACAAAACCTGAATATGACCTTAGGTTATATTTTCTAACAATTTTATGGCTTTGTTTCTAGTGAAGTGAAAACTCCTTTGCCCATCCTTGGACAGTGGTTGTCCTGCTTGTAATAGTGGCCAAGTCATAGAGAAGATCTAGATGCACAGGGAATTCTCTGAAACAAGCCTTTCTAACAGCCTTCTCCAAACCTCCACCAACTCTGGGACTTGAGTGTAACAGAAAATTATGGAAATCTGCAATAATAATTGTGGAAATGCTTTCATATATGTAAGACTTTAAGGTCTATGGATATTTTTATGTACTTTGCTTCACTAGATATTCAAAATGACCCTATAGAATATCACAAAATCAGCAAGGTATGGAGCACACCTAGAATCCTGGTTCCTAGACTAAAGTAGTTATTCCTACTCTAACAAACAGCAAGGGATACTCTGAAATTTTGAATAAATCTGCCATTTTTAGCAGATTTATTCAAAGTTTTAAATTATGCCAAGAAGATCTACTTCTCTGGTAAAGTGTGATCCATTTTTCTGGCACAGAACTATCAATTACTGTGTACCTTTGACTCACATTCTGCCTCTGATTATAACGTCAGGAATCTGTTAACATTTTGCAGGCAAAATCAAGATTGCATGGTTCTGTCTGATGGGACTGAGAGGTGTGAAAATACCTAGAAAGATGTACTTCATAGGAATAAGATGATGCTTCTTAATATTTTAATAACATTAAATTGTCTTTTAATCCTAATGTATTATCCAACTATAGCTGGACTATTTCCTGATCCTTATGATGTTCTGTACCCCAGAGCTTTGCCCTCCACATGACTAGAATGTGTTCTCATGGGGCCGGCCCGGTGGCGCACTGCTACAGTGCGCCACTTGGGAAGCACGGCGGCGCTCCCGCCGAGGGTTCGGATCCCACATACAGACCGGTTCCCGCTCACTGGCTGAGCGAGGTGCAGGGAGCAACACCGAGGGTTGCGATCCCGTTGCCGGTCCCGGGCCGGTACGGGCGCGACACTGAGGGTTGCGATCCATTGCCGGTCATGAAAAAAGACAAAAAGGAAAAAAAAAAAAAAAGAATGTGTTCTCATGTCTACTTTATAGACAAATGGCATCTTTCAGTTATCATCTCAAATGCTACTGTCTTTACAAAGTATTTCTTTTTAAAGGTGCACTGCCCAGAGAGGTCCCCAGAGAGGCTCCCAGAGAGGCCTGAGAGTTGCCGGGACCATGTGCCCCAAGCCACACACACCAGAGCAGCTAGGCGCTGCTGCAGGACTCCTGGCCCAGGCCAGTGCATGCTGCCCAGAGAGGCATTAAAGCCACCAGGCCCACAGGGCCCTGAGCCACCCACATCAGAACAGGTAGTCTCCACTGCGGGACTCCCAGCCCAGGCCAATACCCACGGCCCAGAGAGGCCCAAACCTACCACCCACACGCACTGAGGCAGCTGTGCCAAATTGGCAGTCATGCCAAATTGGCAGTCCCTGCAGGATCCTAGGAAGACATTATGGTCAAACAGGTGGACAGTGAAATCCCCTGCCACAATGACTAAACACCAAAGGAAAGATACCAGAAATATGAAAAATCAAGAAACTTTAACACCACCAAAGGGTAATAATAACTCTCAAGCTCTAGATCCTATAGAACAGGAAGTCCTTGAAATGACTGACAAGGAATTTCAAGCAACAATTCTAAGGAAACTAAATGAGATACAGGAAAACTCAGTTAGACAGCACAATGAAATGAAAAAAAGTATACAGGGCCTGAAAGAAGAAATGTGCAAAGAAATCAATGCCCTGAAAAAGAATGTAGCAGAGTTTGTGGAGCTGAAGAATTCATTCAACAAAATAAAAAACACAACAGAGAGTTTAACCAGCATGCTAGAACAAGCAGAAGAGAGAATTTCTGACCTTGAAGATGGGCTATTTGAACTAACACAGGTGGATAAAAGAAAAAAAGAATTAAAAACATTGAAGAAAATCTAAGAGAGATAACAGACAACGTTAAGCACTCAAATAATGGAATCATGGGTATTCCAGAAGGAGAGGAAAAAGAAAATGGCATTAAAAACATATTCAATGAAATAATGGCAGAAAACTTCCCAGGTATAGGGAAAGACACAGATCTTCACATTCAGGAGGCTCAAAGATCCCCAAATATATTCAACCCCAAAAGGTCCTCTCCAAGACATGTTATAGTCAAGTTGGCAAAACTCAAAGACAAAGAGAGAATCTTAAAAGCTGCAAGAGAGAAGCATCAAGTCACCTATAAGGGAGCCCCAATCAGACTAACATCAGACTTTTCATCAGAAACCCTAAAAGCCAGAAAAGAGTAGGCTGATATATTCAAATATTAAAAGACAAAGATTGCCAGCCAAGAATACTTTACCCAGCAAGTCTATCCTTCCAAAATGAAGGACAAATAGTATATTTCTCAGACAAACAAAACTGCAGGAGTTCACTATCACATGACCAGCATTACAAGAAATTCTCAAGGTAGTACTGGGTTTGGTACCTGAAAAACAACCACCACTGCCATAAATACTCAAGAAAAAACAAAACCCACAGTAAACTAAAAATACTAACAATAAAGAGAAAAAAAAAGTTTATCTACCACCCCAAGAAACCAACAAATACTGAAGACAAACAGTAAATCAGAATGAAAGGAACAAAAGATACTTAAGACACCCAAACAAAAATCAATACAATGCTAGGAATAAATGAACACCTTTCAATAACAACTCTTAATGTAGAAGGATTAAATTTCCCACTCAAAAGACATAGATTGACTGACTGGATTAGAAAGGTGGACCCAACTATGTGCTGCCTTCAAGAGACTCACCTCACCTGTAAAGACACAAAGAGACTAAGAGTGAAAGGATGGAAAAAATCATACCATGCAAATAGAAATGAAAAATGAGCTGGAGTAGCTATTCTTATATCAGATAAAACAGACTTTAAAGCAAAAACCATAAAAAGAGATAAAGAAGGCCACTATATAACTATAAAAGGATTTATCCATCAAGAAGGCATAACAATCATAAATATATATGGACCCAGTATCAGAGCAGCCAGAATTATAAAGCAAACACTATCAGACCTAAAGAATGAGATAGACACTGATACCAGAACATCAGGGCACCTGAACACCCCACTCTCAATATTGGACAGATCATCTGGGCAAGGAATCTGCAGAGAAACACAAGATCTAAACAACACTTTAGACCAATTGGACTTGGCAGATATCTAAAGAACATTCCATCCAACAACCTCAGAATATTCGTTCTTCTCATCAGCACATGGAATATTCTCCAGGATAGATCACATGTTCGGTCACAAATCAAATCTCAACAAATTCAAAAAAAAAATGCTCAACATCACTCAGCATCCGGGAAATGCAAATCAAAACCACACTGAGATACCATCTCATTCCAGTTAGGATGGCTAAAATCCAAAAGACGCTGAAAGATAAATGCTGGCGTGGTTGCGGAGAAAAAGGAACTCTCATACATTGTTGGTGGGACTGCAAAATGGTGCAACCGCTATGGAAAATGGTGTGGAGGTTCCTCAAACAGTTGAAGATAGATCTACCATATGACCCAGCTATCCCACTGCTGGGAATATATCCAAAGGAATGGAAATCATCAAGTCGAAGGTATACCTGTTTCCCAATGTTCATTGCAGCACTCTTCACAATAGCCAAGAGTTGGAATCAGCCCAAATGTCCATCATCGGATGAGTGGATATGGAAAATGTGGTATATCTACACAATGGAATACTACTCAGCTATAAAAACGAATGAAATACTGCCATTTGCAACAACATGGATGGACCTTGAAAGAATAATATTAAGTCAAACAAGTCAGGCAGTGAAAAAGAAATACCACATGTTTTCACTTATTGGAGGGAGCTAAAGGTGAATGAATCAATTCACACACATACATACACACACACACACACTCTCTCACACACACACAAAAACAAACAACAACAACAACATCAACAAAAAAACCGGGGGGGGGGGGAGGGGAAGATATAACAACCACAACTTTTTTTTGAAGTTCTTACAAGAAAATGGAGGGGACACACCTGGGTGAGAGGGGGGAGAGGGAGGAGGGAGGGCGGTTTCGGTGATGGGAGACAATAAATAACTACATTATATATTGACAAAATAAAAATAATAAAAAAATTGGAATTATTCCATGTATTTTTTCAGATCACAATGGATTAAAATTAGAAATCAATACCAAGCAAAACTATGGAAACTATAAAAACACATGGAAATTAAACAGCATTCTACTTAATGACATATGGGTCCAAGCAGAAATTAAACAGGAAATCAAAAAATTAATTGAAACTAATGAAAACAATGATACATCATACCAAAACCTGTGAATACCGCAAACGCAGTACTAAGGGGGAAATTTATCACATTAAATGCTTACTTCAGAAGAATGGAAAGATGGCAACTAAACAAACAAACACTTTACCTTAAAGAACTAGAAAAACAAGAACAATCCAAACCCAAAGTTAGCAGACAGAAAGTAATCATTAAGATCAGAGGAGAACTTAATGCAATAAAAACTAAAAAAATGACACAAAAGATCAATGAATCAAAAGGTTGGATTTTTGAAAAGATAAGTAAAATTGACAAACCATTAGCAAGGCTAACTAAAAAAAGAAGAGAAAAGTCCCAAATAACAAAAATTAGAAATGAAAAAGGTAATATTACAACTGATACCTCAGAAATACAAGAAGTCATTAGAGACTACTATAAACAACTATAGGTCAACAAATTTGAAAATCTGGAGGAAATGGATAAATTTCCGGACACACACAACCTACCAAAACTGATCCAAGAAGATGTAGAAAATCTGAACAGACCAATACAATAAAAGAGATTGAAGCTGTTATCAGAAAGCTCCCAACAAAGAAAAGCCCAGGACCAGATGGGTTCACTGCAGAAATCTACCAAACCTTCAAAAAGGAATTGATACCGATTCTCTACAAACTATTCTGAAAGATTGAAACAGAGGCCACTCTCGCAAACTCATTCTATGAAGCAAACATCACCCTGATACCCGAACCAGATAAAAATACAACAACAACCAAAAAAAAAAAAAAAACTGAAGGCCAATATCCTTGATGAATATTGATGCAAAAATCCTCAGTAAAATACTAGTTAACAGAATACAGCAACACACACAAAATTATACACCATAGTCAAGTGGGATTCATCCCAGGGATGCAAGCTTGGTTCAACATATGCAAATCAATAAATGTGATACACCACATCAATAAAATCAAAGACAAAGACCATATGATCATCTCTATAGATGATGAAAAAAACATTTGACAAAATTCAACATTCGTTCATGATAAAGGCTCTCTGCAATTTAGGTGTAGATGGGAAGTTTCTCAACATAATTAAAGCCATATATGATAATCCCACCGCCAATATCATCCTGAACAAGGAAAAGCTAAAAGATTTTCCCTTAAGAACAGGAACTAGACAAGGATGCCCACTCTCACCCTTCCTATTCAACATAGTGTTGGAAGTACTAGCCAGAGTAATCAGAGAAGAGAAGGACATAAGCAGCATCCAGGTCAGAAAAGATGAAATCAAACTGTCCCTGTTTGCAGATGACATGATCCTATATATTGAACAGCCTAAAGCCTCTACAAAAAAACTCTTGGAGTTGATAAATGATTTCAGCCAAGTAGCAGGATACAAAATCAACACACAAAAGTCAGTAGCATTTCTATACTCCAACAGTGAACACACAGAAAAAGAAATCAAGAAAGATAGCCCATTTACAATAGCCAACAAAAAATAAAATACTTAGGAATAAAGTTAACCAAGGATGTAAAAAATCTCTACAGTGAGAACCACAAACTACCATTGAGAGAAATTAAAAAGGACACTAGAATATGGAAAGATATCCCCTGCTCTTGGATTGGAAGAATTAACATTGTGAAAATGTCCATACTACCCAAAGTGATCTACAAATTTAATGCAATCCCCACCAAAACTCCAATGATATTTTTATCTGAAATGGAAGAAAACTATCCTAACGTTTATATGGAATAACAAAAGACCATGAATAGCCAAAGCAATTCTGAATGAAAAAAAAAAAAGGCATGACACTACATGACTTTAAACTATACTACAAAGCTATAGCAACCAAAACAACATGGCATTGGCATAAAAACAGACACAGAGATCAACAGAATAGAATAGAGAATCCAGGAATCAACCCATACACCTACAGCCATCTGATCTTTAACAAAGGCACCAAGTCTACATACTGGGGAAGAGACTGCCTCTTCATCAAATGGTCCTGGGAAAACTGGATATCCATATGCAGGAGAATGAAACTAGACCCATACCTCTCACCATATACCAAAATCAACTCAAAATGGATTAAAGAATTAAATATACACCCTGAAACAATAAAACTCCTTAAAGAAAACATAGGGGAAACACTCCAGGAGGTAGGAGTGGGTATGGACTTCATGAAGATGACCCCCAAAGTACAGACAACCAAAGTAAAAATAAACAAATGGGATTATATCAAACTAAAAAGCTTCTGAACAGCAAAAGAAACAATTAGCAGAGTTAAAAGATAACCAAAAGAGTGGGAGAAAATATTTGCAAATATTCTGACAAAGGATTAATATCCAGAATATACAAGGAACTCAAACAACTTTACAGCAAAAAAACAAGTAACCCATTAAAAAATGGGCAAAGGAGCTGAATAGACATTTCTCAAAGGAAGATATATGAATGGCCAACAGACACATGAAAAAATACTCAACATTACTCTGCATTCGAGAAATGCAAATCAAAACCACACTGAGATACCCCAGTTAGGGGTATCTCACCCCAGTTAGGATGGTGGCTAATATCCATAAGACTAAAAATGATAAATTCTGGCAAGGTTGCAGAGAAAAAGGAACTCTCCTACACTGTTGGTGGGACTGCAAAATGGTGTAGTCTTTATGGAAAATGGCTTGGAGGTTCCTCAAACAATTGCAGATAGATCTACCATATGACCCAGCTATTCCACTGCTGGGAATATACCCAGAGGAATAGAAATCATCATGCCAAAGGGATACCTGTACTCCCATGTTTACTGCAGCACTATTTACTATGTATTACTGCCACAGAATAGCCAAGAGTTGGAACCAGCCCAAATGTCCATCATCAGATGAGTGAATACGGAAAATTCGGTATATCTACACAATGGAATTCTACTCTGCTATGAAAAAGAATGAAATACTACCATTCACAGCAACATGGATGGACGTAGAAAAAAGTTATATTGAGTAAAATAAGTCAGGCACAGAAAGAGAAAAACCACATGTTCTCACTTATTTGTGGGAGTTAAAAATAAATAAATACACAAACAAATGGAGGGGGGTCCGGGAAGAAGACACAACAATCACAGTTTCTTGAACTTGTTAAGACAAGTGAATAGATATGATGTTGACGGGTGGGAGGAGGAGGGAGGAATCGGTAAAAGGACATGAAAATCAACAACATTGTATATTGATAAACTAAAAAAAAATAATAAAATATCTAGCTGAGCTAGTAAAGATGGCTGATGGTCTAGAAAAGCAACAACTTCATATCGTGATCGGCTTCAACAGCTTCTTTCACATGCTGTACCAGCAAAGCAGGCTTACTGTGAAGCTAAAGAAGTTTAGTTGGTGTTTCAGGACCTATCTGGATGAGCCCTCAGACAGGCCATAGCAATGTTGTGTTTGTAATTCTGTGTCCTTACACTTCAAGCATCGCCCCTTTCAACCCCCAGCATTATAGACGCTTTAAGCCTCACAAAACACAGACTTGCCTCCATGCCTGTGCTCTCTTTTATGCAGGGTCCTGATGTTAATCCTCTGAATTAACAGCAAGAACATTGCTAGAAAGGAGTTATGAACTTTCAGTTTTTATTTTGATTTGACAAAAGTCCCCACGGACTTCCCTTTCTATGCCTTTTATTCCTCATTTATTAGGGCAAAACACAACAGAAATGATGAAAGACACATATTTTTATAAAACAGAAATTAGACAATATTTGTTTTCATTTCAACCATGAGCAAAGCAATAACTTGTATCCAAAATTAGGGAAATGATTTCCATCTTATATTGAATTTATCATAAGAATAATACACCTGTCAGACCAAGGACTATAAGAGGACGGATAGACAAGGACAAAATATAGACACCATTATAAGTAGTGAGTGGGAAAAACGTACATGATGTACGAGCTGGGAGACAATTCTCTGGGGGGTCTTTCATGTTTCTGCACATCTTATGACTGAGGCAATAACTACCCTTTGTTCTGGACTCTCTCTTTAAGGATGTATAGGAAACAAACAGCCTTGGAAGATACAGGTAGTGTCTCCCTCTGGAGCAAAGGGCAGGGATGCTTACTACTCCATATAAATGCTGTGGGTTTCTTTTCTGTAACACAATCCACTGCATGTGCAGGCATCATCTGGACCCCCTGCAACATCTCTTGGGACTTGGTGAGAACTGACGCAAATATGCTGATGCTCATGATGCTTCCTGTGGTGTGAGAAATAATGCCCTTCATCTCTGACCCAGGAGTCTTATGTATTCTGCCAGCATCCCTAAAACTATAGCAGACTAATTGTTAGCTTGCAAGTAGGGCAAAATCTCCATCTTCACTGCCTTTGACACTTACATGATGACAACCTAATAAATAAAAACAAAGCCAAATAGAAAAACAGACAAATAATACAATGAGTATTAAGTAGAAAGTAAAATGCAAATATCTATACTTTAATATCTGTACATCTTTACTAGTCAGTAAATGTAAAATAAAATAATATTGAGATATCATTTTTCACCCATCAGAGTGACAAAATCTAAAAATGGTAATAAGAGCTAGATCTAGAGAAAAGATGGGGAAACAGACATTCTCATGCATTGCTGGTATATATGAAAAGTAAAAAAAACAGTTTTAAAAAGTTGTATCTGTTTATATTTACTTGGCCAGCCATCTCTCTGTATTCTAAAAATGGTAATAAGAGCTAGATCTAGAGAAAAGATGGGGAAACAGACATTCTCATGCATTGCTGGTATATATGAAAAGTAAAAAAACAGTTTTAAAAAGTTGTATCTGTTTATATTTACTTGGCCAGCCATCTCTCTGTATAAATATGTAGACATACACAGTCACACACATATCCACAGAAACACATATATAGATGTTTATGTGTCTGTGCATATATATGTGTGTGTATGTGTACATATCTGGAGAGAAACTGTTTATAGTAGCATAGTTTATCAGACCAAAGCCCGGAAACAACCTGGATGCCCTCTAGTAGAAGAATCTCTCTATATAGGTGATTTATTCATGTCATGAAGTGGGATGGCATTATGAGAAAGAGAATGTTGAATCAGTATGTGTTAACATGCAAGGATGCCCATGAAATATTAAGTAAAAATTACAGATATATAATATAAAAAGTGATTCCATTCTTATTTTAAAAGAGAATAAATATTATATATTACATGGGTTTGTGTGTGTGCATAACCCTATTGCAACTTGTCACAATAATCAAATATTTGTACATGCTGTATATTATTTAAACGAAAGGTGACTCCAAATTGACTTTTTTCCATGCTGTGAAAGAGACTAGTAGCTTAGACCAAGTTAACATCTCAATCTCAATAGCTGCTTGGTCCACACTACAGTTAAGCTTTGGAATCAGTGAGGAAGAGACCAGAGTTCTCTTCCTCACTGTATAGCTGACTGGCAAAATGAACTTGAGAAAATTGGTCTTTCTGAGCCTGTTTCCTTATCAGTTAAAATGGAAATAACAATAGCATCTACCTCACATATTTGTGAAAATTAAATTCCAAAAAGTATACAACCCACTAGCACAATTCTGTCATAGAATCAATGATGGTGTTGATGATGAAATTTAACACTTACTAGGTATTTATTATGTGATTGGGCTCATATATGGTAGCTGTTTTTCTTTTCTCTTGCTGCCTTTTTTTAACGGTAGATTGCTCACCTATGTAGCTGTAAAGGAATGATGGCACCTCATATTATTTCATATTATTTCTCTGTACAAGCTCAGTCAAATAGCAATTGAACCAAGGCTTTGTGATGCTGGTAAAGCAGAAGCATGCACACGGTTAGCAATGCTTATCTTCAGTGAAGGATGTTAGAACCATAGCCAGTAGATGGCTTAATGAGTATGAGGAAAACCTCTAGTAATGTAGCCCGAAGAATATTAGCAGGTTTACAGTTCACCAACTAAAATAGTAGTTATATCTCACTATCTCACGAATGAAAAATAGTCATCCTACACCTTTCTTAAGTAAAAACTACAGTTTCTTGTCAAATTGAATGCAATAAACCTCTAAAAATTTAGAAAGGAAATCATCCAAGTCTTTACTGCAAAACATCAGAGAAATGAACCAGCTGAGATACTTACTCTCTGCTTAAATTTCTCAACTATCAAGCACTGCGGGTGAAGGAGCTATTTATAGGTCTCATTTCTCCTTTAAATTCTTATCTTGTAGGGATCTAGCTAGATCAGGAAAAGCCCCATTTTGTTCAGGATTGCATAAGCTGCCAGCTGATCATGGTTTTGAATTAATCAGGAGGTGCTTATCTCCCTGAAACTATTCAAGTATTAATAGTTTCCCTGTCAGCATTTAAGGAACACTTCCTTTGGATCGATAGTTTCCACTGCTTTGTTCACATGCTTACAACTTTTGATCCCCAGTTTAGGTAAGATGTGGGCATTTCCAAGGCCATTGTGATGACAGCTGGAGAGGACAATGGAACAATGAATGTAACTTAAAATTAGAACCTGGAAAGTTGGCAAGCTAAAACACAAATGTAAAGATGCCCCCAGGAAGCCATGGGTCTAATGTTGAAATTACTGTAAAAAACCAATTGCAATTCTGGAGAGCAGGGACCTGCTCTAGGCACTCTCTCTGAACTTCCAGTACCTAGAGTAGTGCCTGGCATCCAGCCAGGGAGAAGGAAAAAGGGAGAGAAGTAAAACACCCAACCAAAATGCAGCAAAGTAAGACATTAATTAGAACTTTCATTTCATGCTGGGAACAAGCTGTGGATTCATTTAAGTGTCAGAGTTTCCATTAAATCTTTTCTAAAATCAACATACACATGATGCTTTATTTTGTATAAGATAAAATGTCTGTTTCTGGGGATAGAATCATGATGAATGTCTTTTCTGTCTTATTGAAAATCCCTCTCAATCCCTTGTCAAGTGACAACTACAATAGGTATTGAAAGGAAAGGCACATGTGTTAGAACATTTCTTACAAGGTGCTGAGAAGGTCAGCAGGGATTTCAAGGTCAGATTTGCCATCTATTTTCTAGGACTCTGGGGTTAAAACCGATTTATAAAATTCATCCCTTTTCCATAAAGCATTTGATTGGGAAGAATACCACCTATGCTTTTAGGGGAAAATATACATTAATTTTTAAGTCCAGCTTTTAGTCACCTTTTTAGATTTTTAAAAACTATAAAATAAAATCTCAAAGCTTTAATTTCAAAATAAACAGTTTAACCGAAGTAGTTTATTTTTCAATACATGAGTCTGTATGAGAGGCCTAGGGGACCTAGAAACTTATAAATGCTATGACGGAAACACTGGCAGAGGAAGAACTAGTGGGCAGAGAAGTCAGTAAATGAAATAGCAACACATGGTAGTTAAGAAGAGATTCAAGAGCAAGATGATACTATATTTATGTTCTTGGACAAATTCCTTAGCTTCTCTGTGCCTCAATTTTCTCATTCATAAAATGTGGATAATTGTGGTACTTTTCTCTCAGGGTTGTTTAGAGGATTACATTATTTAATTTATGTAAAGCTCTTAGAAATATATCTGGCACATATTAAACAATGTTTTGCAATTACCAGAAGACACAGCAACATGTTGGAGATAAAGACAACAAATATCAAATGGAAATTGCTTGTTAAATATATTAAGTTTGTATCTGTTGCCTCCAAGCTCCCAGAAACAAAAATAACAGGACTTTTGTAGCTCTTCCACCCAGTGAGTCAAGAAGGCCCTAGAGGGTCAACTGCTAGTGCAGACCTAGAGACTTTAAGAGAAGGTATGGAATGCAGGAAGTACAGCCATCCCCAGGGGATGGACATTCCAGTTCAACAGGCACTCACGGGAAATGTTCGGCCCCTTCCAAGAGTCACTGTGCCAGCAGCAGCTGTGGTTCACTTGGGAAGGGAATGAAGCAGTTGTTCTCAACCTGGGTTTTGTGGTGGTCACTTACCATGACCCGTCCCAGGTGTGCTTCCAAAGTGACCGAGCATAACGTGATGTTTTTTCTTCAGCTGATAATGGATTTGGTCACTGTCTGCCAGAGTAAATGTTGAACTGAGCATACCATAGGAGCTGGCTGAGAGTGAGAGTCAATATTTCCAGTTCAGAGGCACAGTTAGCAGCCCGAAAGGAGAGTCAAGGGTTTGCTTGCACTTAGCCTTGAGAGACAGCTCGGGGGGCGGGGGTGGGGGGCAGATACAGTGACAGGGCTGAAGGGCAGTGAGGTGCTTTTGTAAGGCAGGCGAGTCGCTCCTGATTGGTTGTCACTGATGATTTGTTTAGTGTTGTTTGAAGACTTTTAATTCTCTCAAGTATATTTTTCCCCATCCAGTTCCAAAGACTGTCAGAAACACAGAGTTGAGCATCTCTGGAATGGTTTCAGGTGAGGTTTCTGGTTGTCACTGATGATTTGTTTAGTGTTGTTTGAAGACTTTTAATTCTCTCAAGTATATTTTTCCCCATCCAGTTCTAAAGACTGTCAGAAACACAGAGTTGAGCATCTCTGGAATGGTTTCAGGTGAGGTTTCTGGTTCACCAAGATATTTTTAGTATGTGAATATAGTCTTTTTTCATGAATATTCAAACATATATTTTGTTTTAGTTCTAAAACTGTAAACGTGAACTCTACAGCCCCTTTCCGATATTTATTCTCCTGAAACATTTACAGAAGGGGTTAAAGAAAGGAAAACAGTTACAGATTATTGTACTACCATGGATAGGCAGAGAGTTGGAGATAAAGAAGGGTAAAGGTAAGCAGTTTTCTAAAATTCTCATATTAAGCTTTTACTCTGATTAAACGTTTTTAAAAATGTGCCAGTGTTTAACTGCTGAATTGTTATTAATTCCATTAAACTAGACCATACCATTAATAGAAACTAATATTTCCACATAGCAGTTATTTTTTTTAATGGTATTTATGGCAGACATCCATTAGTTGACAAACCAGAGACTTGGCATTTGCCATAATTTTGCAAAAACGGTTATTGTGCTAAACATAATTACAGTTATTTTTTCCTCAAAGGAATGCATATTATTGAAATTTCTATTGATGTTCCAGAATCTAAATTTCTGTTTATGTCTGAACAGTTCTACAAAGTAATTGATCTATTTTATTAGTGTAAGACTATGACTGTGTTGGTAACTTGAAATATATACACAGTGTATGTATGTCAGAAAAATCAAAAATAGGAAAAAATAGTATGTTGTTGCTTTCAGAGCAGAAAACAATGAAGTAGTTGGGGTAGTGGCTTGAGAGGTGGAAGCTTCAACTAGAAGCCAGAAGACAAAGATCTCAGTCCCAATTTAGAAACTCAGCTGGAAACTCCAGCACATCACTGAACCTCATTAGGTTTCTGATTTCACCTATATTCATTCATAGGATGCTAATATCTGATCCAATATCCCACCAAATTTCCTGAAGATCTAGTGATACAACGTATGTAAAAAAACTATATAAATATATCTGTTATTCATCGAATTGTGGTCTTATGGTGCTTTGTTCTCTTGTTGATATCAATCTTTTGGTTTCCCTGTTTTAAAATGTCCTTTTTTATTATACAAGGAATATACGAATATATTATCATTATAGAAATCCAAGCGTTACCATAACATACAGAGGAAAAAATGGAAGACCCTTGGCTCTCCTGTCTCCAAGTCTTCCTTTCTCTTTAGTGACATCTCTATAAACAGTTTGATGGGTTTCCTTTCAGAAATGTTCTAGCATATATGTATGAATGATATGAAATATAATTTTGTTTTGGGGATCACAAAGTTTATTTCTAACTTAACTAATTTAACTTGTTAAAACAAAAAAAGTTTTCTTTCCCTCTGATTTTTGCCTAAGAAAAATGTGACATGGTTAGAACTGCAGTTATTTCAGGTGGATGATTGATGGTGAAAGGTTAAAGGGGATGCAGGAAACAGGGAATGGGTTTTTGTATCTGCAACAAGGACAAAATCCATATGTAAATGAATGTGCTTCATTGTCATAGTCATGAAACCCCATTGTGTTAACCAGTGGGAAATAACACCTCATGGCAGCCAATCTAAAATAATCTCTATGTGCTGAGTACCACTGGCAGATCTGCCGAGATGCACAGATTCTCAGTGTGATCACATAGATTTCATTGGTCACAAACAGAGAAAAGCACACGATTGCGCTGAAAACGATGACAGTGCTGCCAGCCCAGAAATCACAGCTCGGGCTCCTTGGTAATAGCGGACTATCACACCTGCCACTTGACAGGTGTGCACTAAAATTTATGAAAAGCTTTTCTAGCCAAGCCACCGGACTGCTGAAAAGAATGGTAGATGCCTTGAGCCTTGACATTTATTACAGCTTTGCCAGCATATCTGTCTTGTAGAGTGTGATTTGAAAAACGATATGTCTAACCATGATCTTAATAAGCTCATTTGTTCCAGGATTTCATCATGCTTGTGCTTGCTGATAGAAGAAGAGAGGGCCCACAATATAAATAACAGAGGCTTCCTTGTGCAATGGTTGTGCTTATTTCAATAGGGAAAACGTCTTGATGTTTAACACGGCCAGTTGCTGCACGTAAGAGAGACATTAATTACAATGCTGCTTTGAGATTTTTCGTAATGGGGGGCTCCAGTTCTTTAATAAACTTAATTTCAACTAATTTGGCTAAAAACACTGAAATTAAAGCATGTGATAAATGTTCTGGTGGAGATGTAAATTTATTAAGATTACCCAGGAAAAATATGCCTTTAAATGTACTTTAAAAGAAAACTGAGGTTTTCTGATTTATCAATCATTTTAAAAGATTAAGTATCCTTTTTATATTTCTTTTATTATTAAAATACCCTTGGATGAAAACGATATGACAAGTATCATTCCCTGTTGATTCGGGATGAACAAGAGAAGGTCAAACAAAATGCTTAGAACCAGTTGTCCCAGCCCCTGTACCATGGTTAGCACAAGTATTTCTCCCTTTCAGTGTACTTTCCTTCGGGATAAATATAGGCTTTAGCCCACAGCACCTATATCTGAAGACATTTATTTTGATAAATGTGCTTAGTGCTTACCTATTAAGATACAATACTCATTTAAGAAGAGATGATAAAATAGTATTTTAAAAGGCATTATTCTGTTATAAAGATAACACATCTTTTTTTTTTTAATCTCAGAGAAGACCCAATCTTGCTCACTGCTATAAAAAGAAATATTTCATTTAATGAAAATCTTACCCTCCTCTCTTTTCTACTTCTGTTTCTTTATTGTAGCCATCTTTGTGCTGCTCAATCTTATTCATTTTAAGGACCAGCCCTCCTGGTGAAAATAAAGAAATAAACCAAAAAAAATTTTTTTAAAAAGACCCAATTAAGAAAAAAGATATAAAAAAAATTAAAGAGAACAATGATATAGTGAAAGAAAAAAAATCTATTAAAAGACTGTAAGGAAGAAAAAAAAACTGTATGTAAAGCTCTATGCAAATAAATTCTAAAATCTCAATGAAATGAAGTGAACAACTTTCTAGAAAAATATTAATTTCTACTCAGGAAGAAATAATAAACTTGAATAATGCTTTTGGTGCATTCATAGAAATGAAGGAAGCTTAAAATGCCATCAGAGAATTACTTTCAAAAAGTATATCTAGGGCCGGCCCGGTGGCGCACTGCTACAGTGCGCTGCTTGGGAGTGCGGCGGCGCTCCTGCCGAGGGTTCGGATCCCACATACAGACCGGCCGCTCACTGGCTGAGCGAGGTGCGGGAGCAACACCGAGGGTTGCGATCCCATTGCCGGTCCCAGTCCGGTATGGGCGCGACACTGAGGGTTGCGATCCGTTGCCGGTCACGAAAAAAGACAAAAAGGAAAAAAAAAAAAAAGTATATCTAAAGCATAATAGTCTTACCAAGGAATCATATCGTATTTTCTAAGAGACTGAAGATCCTTATATGATTCATTTTAAGTTAATCTGATACTAAAACTTGATAGAGAAAGTACGCAGAAAGAAAACAACACACCAGTCTCCTCGAATGTATGTAAATAAACATGCAAATGTCCAAAAAACAAGATATAAGTAAATTGAATTCAGCATCCTATTTTTTAAAAAATGCATTTTTTTTTCTTGAGGGAGTGTAAGTATGGATTACTACTAAGAAACTATTAATATCATAAGTTACATAAATAGATCAAAAGAGAAAGGAATATTACTTTAATCTCAGTTAAAGTACTAAAAGCACGTGATGGATTTCAAAGTCCATTGTNCAATCTTATTCATTTTAAGGACCAGCCCTCCTGGTGAAAATAAAGAAATAAACCAAAAAAATTTTTTAAAAAAAGACCCAATTAAGAAAAAAGATATAAACAAAATTAAAGAGAACAATGATATAGTGAAAGAAAAAAAATCTATTAAAAGACTGTAAGGAAGAAAAAAAACTGTATGTAAAGCTGTATGCAAATAAATTCTAAAATCTCAATGAAATGAAGTGAACAACTTTCTAGAAAAATATTAATTTCTACTTAGGAAGAAATAATAAACTTGAATAATGCTTTTGGTGCATTCATAGAAATGAAGGAAGCTTAAAATGCCATCAGAGAATTACTTTCATAAAGTATATCTAGGGCCAGCCCGGTGGCGCACTGCTACAGTGCGCTGCTTGGGAGTGCAGCGGCGCTCCCGCCGAGGGTTCGGATCCCACATACAGACCGGCCGCTCACTGGCTGAGCGAGGTGCGGTAGCAACACCGAGGGTTGCGATCCCATTGCCGGTCCCGGTCCGGTACAGGCGCGACACTGAGGGTTGCGATCCGTTGACGGTCATGAAAAAAGACAAAAAGGAAAAAAAAAAAAAGTATATCTAAAGCATAATAGTCTTACCAAGGAACCATATCGTATTTTCTAAGAGACTGAAAATCCTTATATGATTCATTTTAAGTTAATCTGATACTAAAACTCGATAGAGAAAGTATGCAGAAAGAAAACAACACACCAGTCTCCTTGAATGTATATAAATAAACATGCAAATGTCCAAAAAACAAGATATAAGTAAATTGAATTCAGCATCCTATTTTTTAAAAAGTGCATTTTTTTTTCTTGAGGGAGTGTAAGTATGGATTACTACTAAGAAACTATTAATATCATAAGTTACATAAATAGATCAAAAGAGAAAGAAATATTACTTTAATCTCAGTTAAAGTACTAAAAGCACGTGATGGATTTCAAAGTCCATTGTTAATCCCAGCACAAGTGCTGCCTCTCTCAAGAAGACTTCCTTGATTGCATTGACTGAAAGCAATCTCTACTTTGAACTCTCATAACACTACACTTCTTGATTATGACACTGTTCACACTATATCTTGTATTATAAATATTTTTGTATACACTCCATCTGCTTTACTTAGCTATAATCTCCAAATGGTAGAGATTCTGCTGTGTTTATTTCTCATCTCTCATATCACCCAGGACAGATTAGATTCCTTATAAATGCTTGATGAATAAATAAATGTTTGAAAATTATTTAAATTGATGTTTAAAATTATAAATGATAGGATGTATATTGAGAAGAATAACGGTTACTTGTATAAACATCTTCCTTTTGCATCATTTAATAATGGGTGCATCAGTATACACCAAAGGTCAGAATGTAGCCTTTCCAGCTGCTTTGACATCACGATACTTCTCTGACAATACACAGAAAGAGATTGTGTATTTTATTCTATGATGGGGGTTACAGTAATATTTACCATGGGAAGATTATTACTTCTTTTTCTTTTTCTTTTCATGTTTGCAGAACAATTGTAAACTTTCAATGTAGTGTGGTAATGAAGCAGAGTAAACTAATTTCTGTAAATTTTTGAAAATCCTGGCATCACAACAATTATTAGGGAATTCTACAATAAACTGAAGTTCTTATTAAAATAATACAGTATTTCCCTCTTAGATACAGTATTTTCCCTCTAAGTAACCCAAAATTCTTTCATCTAACTTTTCCCATATGATTTTATTTGGGTCACCTTATGCATAGACTCATGTTATTATGGGTCTTTATTCGAAATTATATCTTAAGGATAAATCCAAAGTGACCCCACATTATATGGAACTTGTTCAACAATGCTCAAAATTAAGATGGTCCCACATTGCTTTGATCTTCCAATTGTAAATTATAGATACTTCTTCCACATGTTTAGTTTTCTTCTATGTGGCTATGTCATAAAGAGGCAGCACGATGTAGTGGAAAAAACACAGGGTTAGGTACCAGACAAAACTGGTGCCTTACTCCTGCTCTGGCATTTATGTGGCTGGGTGAGCTTGGGCATGTTACATAATAATTCTGAGTCTTGATTTATTCGTTCCTCACATAGAGATGAGTACATTTATGCTGAGGATTAAATTATATAATGATTCTGAAAGAACCTAGCTCATAGCAGGTGCTCAGCCAGTGTTAGCTTTTCTTCTTATATGAAAGGTCATAAATTATTGGAATTTCTGTGCCTTTCCTAACTAAAAGGTCCTAAAATGTTCCTTCTTCTGAGCATCTAGAAAAAAGAACATGATTTCCAGGAGGGTGGG